>NW_024412436.1:8887393-9171459 GCF_014898765.1 Herpailurus yagouaroundi
CAGAGCCTGGAACTTGCTTTGGATTCTGTGTCTCCCTTTCTCTCTGCCCCTCCCCCGCTTGTGCTCTGTGTCTCTCTCTCTCTGTCTCTGTCTCTCTGTCTCAAAAATAAATAAACATTTAAAAAAATTTTTTAAAGAAAAAGCAAAAATCAGTGCTTTCCAGGCACAGCCTCCAAAGTGTCAGTGTCCCAAAAGCTTCTGGAAGCCTGTCTTTTCTGAGATGTTATGGTCTCTTGGTTGGATTCCATGATCAGCAACCAGAAGTCCTATAAACAGGTGCAGCAGGGCCCCGGGGGGGGGGGGGGGAGGAGTCAGGTTTGAGGCCTGTTTTCCTCTGTCCCACTCTCTCCGCTGAGATCCTGACTTAATAGAAATGCTGATTTCTCAGCATGAATTCTAACTCAGCTACTGATCCTGCAAGCATTGCCCCTGACCCGCTGAGAGCGCGGACGCTTCCGAGAATCTGCGGCCACTGCTCCGGGGCTCCCTGGCAGGTGGGCACGACCCTGGCCCCGGGGAGCTGCCCGCCACTGCCCTTCTACCCCGCACACACTGCCTTCCGAACCCCTTTGGCTGCCGGCAGCACCACCGGGGCCAGCAGCTTTGTCTGTCGCTGTGTCCGCTTTCTCTCCGACAAAGGCCGGAGACAAAGGCACAGCAGGTGTTTTCTATGAAGTGAGGCCGAGTCTCCAGACCAGAGATAGTTCCGCGGGAGGATGGGGGATGTAGCCTGAGAAAAATGCATTGCTGATGGACACAAAACAATAAACAGGGAAATATGCCGTCACAGGAGACGACATCATCATCGTCATCGTCATCATCATCATTTTTTAATTATTATTATTATCCTCTGTCTTTTCACCGGATTGTAAACTCCCCGAGAGCAAAGACTTTTGTTTCCTGCTGTCTCCCAAGAGCCTGGCACATGGTAGGTCCTCAATAAACGTTGGAGATAGAGAAGAA
Organism: Herpailurus yagouaroundi; assembly: GCF_014898765.1. Classification (NCBI taxonomy): domain Eukaryota; kingdom Metazoa; phylum Chordata; class Mammalia; order Carnivora; family Felidae; genus Herpailurus; species Herpailurus yagouaroundi. Next base: position 8,888,357 of record NW_024412436.1, read on the forward strand.
GGTGGGGTGAGCACATGGACTGTGGAGTTAGATAAACTCAGGACCCAGTTCTTTCTGCAACAATTCTAACTGTGCAAAAACACAGATGTGTTATTTACTTTCTTCAAATTCCCTTCCTTCTCGTATTACCAATTGCCAGGGCCAGGGTGAATAAAGATCAGCGATATTGTATGTAAAGAGGCCAGCATCATTAGGCAATCAAAATGTAGGCACTTCTAACTATAGACTGATGGTTACTGGAAGTAACAGGCTGGGGGGGCTGGGTGAAATAGGTGATGGGGATTAAGGAGGGCACTTGTCCTGATGAGCACTGGGTGATGATACATGGAATTGTTTCACCATACTGTATACCTAAAACCAATATTACATATATTTGTGTGTATGTACAACATATATATGTATATCTCCCACATCTTCTTTATTCATTCATCAGTTGATGGACACTTGGGCTGTTTCCATAATTTGACCATTTGTAGATAATGCTTCTATAAACATTAGGATTCAATGTATCCCTTTGAGTTGGTATTTTTGTATTCTTTGGGTAAACATCCAGTAGTTTGATTGCTGGGTTACAGGGTAGTTCTATTTTCAACTTTTTGAGGAAGCTCCATACTGTCTTCCACAGTGGCTGCACCAGTTTGCATTCCCACCAACAGTGCAAGAGTGTTCCCCTTTCTCTACATCCTGCCAACAGCTGTCCTTTATGTTATTTTTTTTTTTTAGCCATTCTGACATATATGAGATGATATCTCATTGTAATTTTGTTTTGTATTTCCCTGATGAGCAGTGGTGTTGAGCATCTTTTCATATGTCTGTTGGTCATCTGGATGTCTTTGGAAAAATGTTTATTCAAGTCTCTGCCCATTTTTATTTTATTTTTTTTTTTTTTAAATTTTTTTTTTTCAACGTTTATTTATTTTTGGGACAGAGAGAGACAGAGCATGAACGGGGGGAGGTCTGCCCATTTTTAATTGGATTATTCATTTTGGCAGTGTTGTGTTTTATAATTTCATTATGTATTTTGAATACTAACCCTTTATCTGATATGTCATTTGCAAATATCTTCTCCTATTCCATAGGTTGCCTTTTAGTTTTGTTAATTATTTCCTTTGCTGTGCAGAAAGTATTTACTCTGATATAGTCCCAATAGTTTATTTTTGCTTTTGTGTCCCTTGCCTCAGGAGACATATCTAGAAAGAAGTTGTTACCATTGATGTCAAAGAGGTTACTGCCTGTGTTCTCTAGGATTGTTATGGTTTCAGGTCTCACATTTAGGTCTTTAATCCACTTAGAATTTATTTTAGTGTATGGTGTAAGAAGGCGGTCCAATTTCATTCTTTTGCATGTTCCTGTTCAGTTTTCCCAGTATCGTTCCCAGTACTTGTGGGTTCATTTCTGGGTGTTCTATTCTGTTCCATTAATCTATGTGTCTGTTTTTGTGCCAGTACCATACTGTCTTGATGATTACAGCTTTGTAATACAGTCTAGAATTGTGAGGCCTCTGGCTTGGCTTTGCTTTCTCCCCTTTACATACAAGATTGCTTTGGCTATTCAGGATCTTTTGTGGTTCCATACAAATGCTAGGATTGTTTGTTTTAGCTCTGTGAAAGATGCTGGTGGTATTTTGATAAGGATTGCATTAATTCTTCAGATTGCTTTGGGTATTATAGACGTTTTAACAGTATTTGTCCTTCAAGTCATGATCATGGAATGTCTTTCCACTTCTTTGTGTCATCTTCAATTTCTCTCACCAGTGTTTTATAGTTTCAGAGTACGGGTCTTTCACCTCTTTGCTTAGGTTTTATGCCTAGGTATCTTACAGTTTTGGATGCAGTTGTGAATGGAATTGATTTCTTAATTTCTCCTTTTGCTATTCATTACTGATGTATAGAAATGCAACAGATTTCTGTTCATTGAATTTGTACCCTGTGACTTTCCTGAATTCGTGTATCAGTTCTAGCAGTTTTTTGGTGGAGTCTTTCAGGTTTTCTATATAGAGTATCATGCCATCTGAAAATAGTGAAAGTTTGACCTCTTCTATGCTGATTTGGTTGCCTTTTATTTCTTTTTGTTGTCTGGTTGCTGTGGCTGGAACTTCCAGTACTATGTTGAATAAAAGTGGTGAGAGTGGGCATCCCTGTCTTGTTCCTGACTACAGAGGAAAAGCTGTCAAATTTTTTCCATTGAGGATGACATTAGCTGTGGGTTTCTCATAAATGGCCCTTATTATGTGAGGTATGTTCTCTTGAAATCTACTTGAGGGTTTTTATCATGAATGGATGTTGTACTCTGTCAAATACTTTTTCTGCATCTACTGAAATGATCTGTGGTTCTTAGTCTTTCTTTTAAAAAAAATTTTTTTACATTTATTTATTTTTGAGAGAGAGAGAGAGAGGCAGACTGCAAGTGGGGGAGGGGCAGAGAGAGAGGAAGACACAGAATCTGAAGCAGGCTCCAGGCTCCAAGCTGTCAGCACAGAGCCCAACACGGGCTCAAACCCATGAACCAGAAGATCATGACCTGAGCCAAAGTCGGACGCTTAACCAACTGAGCCCCCCAGGCGCCCCTATCCTTTCTTTTATTAATGTGATGTATCACATTGATTGATTTGCGAATATTGAACCGCACTTATACAACCCAGGAATAAATCCCACTTGACTGTGGTGAATGATTTTTTTTCAGAGTATTGTTGGATTTGGTTTGCTAATACTTTGTTGAGGATTTTTGTATCTATGTTCACCACAGATGTTGGCCTGTAGTTTTCTTTCTTTGTGGTTTCTTTATCTGGTTTTGGTATTAGGGTAATGCTGGCCTCATAGAATAAATTTGGAAGTTTTCCTTCCTTTTCTATTTTTTAAGATAGTTTGAGAAGAACAGTTATTAACTCTTCTTTAAAATTTGCCTTGAAGCCATCTGGTCCTGGACTTGCGTTTGTTTGGAGTTTTTTGATTACTGATTCGATTTTTTTGCTGGTTATCAATCTGTTCAAGTTTTCCATTTTTTCCTGTTTCAGTTTTGATAATTTATATGTTTCTAGGAGTTGATCCATTTCTTCCAGGTTGTCTGATTTGTTGTTTTTCATAATGTTCTCTTATGATTGTATTCCTTTGGTGTTGGTTATTATTTCTCCTCTCTCATTTGTAATTTTATTTATTGGGGTGTTTTCTCATTTCTTTTTGATAAGTATGGCCAGAGATTTATCAATTTTATTGATTTTTCAAAGAAACAACTCCTGGTTTCATTGATCTGTTTTATTGCTTTTTTGGTTTTTATATTATTTATGTCTGCTCTCATCTTTATTATTTCCTTCCTTCTGCTGGCTTTAGTAAGCATTTGTTTTTCTATTTCTACTTTTTTATGTGTACTTTTTTATGTGTAAGGTGAGGTTGTTAGAGATTTATCTTGCTTCCTGAGGTAGACCTGTATTGCTATACACTTTTATACTTTTCTCTTAGGACCACTTTTGCTGCATCCCAGAGGTTTGGGATTGGTGTGTTCTCATTTTCATTTGTTTCCATGTATTTCTTATTTCTTCTATTTCCTGGTTGGCTCATTCATTATTCAGTAGCATATTATTTAACCTCCATGTATTTGTGGTCTTTCCAGATTTTTTTCTTGTGCTTGACTTCTAGTTTCATAGCACTATGGTCAGAAAAGATGCATGGTATGACCTCAATGTTCTTGAAAATGATGAGGCCTGTTTTGTGGCCTAATATGTGATCTATTCTGGAGAATGTTCTGAGTGCACTCGAATGTGTGTTCTGCTATTTTAGTATGAAACGTTCTGAATGTATCTGGTCCAGTATGTCATTCAAAGACATTGTTTCCTTGTTGATTTTCTCTTTAGATGGTCTGTCCATAAGTGGGGTGTTAAAGTCCCCTACTATTATTGTATTATTATTGATTAGTTCCTTTATGTTTGTTATGAGTTATTTTATGTATTTGGGTACTTCCATGTTGGATATGTAAATATTTACAATTGTTATATCTTCTGGGATTGGCCCTTTTGTTACTATATAGTGTCTTTCTTTGTCTCTTAATACAGTCTTTGTTGTAAAGTCTAGTTTGTCAGATGTAAGTATTCCTATTCCAGCTTTCTTTTGACATCCATTTCCACGATAAATATTTCTCCATCCCCTCATTTTCAATCTGCACGTGCCTTTAGGTCTAAAATGAGTCTCTTTCAGGCTGTGTATATGTGGGTCTTGTTTTTTTTTTTTTTTTTTTTTTTTTTTAATCCATTCTGACACCCTGTGTCTTTTGATTGGAGCATTTAGTCTGTTTATATTGAAATTATGATAACATGTAGTTAATGCCTTTATTACTTGTTTTGTGGTTGTTTCTGGAGATTTTCTATGATCCTTTATTGTCTTTCTCTTTTTAATGTTTTGCTGATTTTCTCTAGTGATATATTTAGATTTCTTTCTCTTTAGTCTTTGCATGTTTATTGGTGGTTTTTGATATATGGTTACCATTAAGTGTGTATATAATCTCTTCTGCATGTAGCAGTCTGTATTAAGTTTGAACCCATTTTTTTCTCCTCTCCCCTCGCCCCATGTTTTAGGTATATGTTATTATATTTTATATCATTTTTGTGAGTTATTTGACTTATTTTATAGAAATGTTCATTTGTACTGCTTTTGTGTTTCCTGCCTTCATACTGTCACTTTTGGTCTCATCTTTCCACTCAAAGAAACCCTTTAATATTTCTTCCAGAGCTGGTTTAGTGATCATGAACTCTTTAGTTTTTCTTTGTCTGGGAAACTCTTGATCTCTCCTTCTATCCTGAATGATAGTCTGGCTGGATAGAGTATTCTTGGCTGCATACTTTTCCCACTCAGCACTTTGAATATATCATACCACTCCCTTTCGGCTTTCCAAGTTTCTGTTGAAAAATCTGCTAGCCTTATGGGTTTCCCTTATACATTACTGACTTCTTTTGTCTTGCTGCTTTTAAATTTTTTTCTCTTTCACTTTATTTTGCAAATTTAATTACAATATTTCTTGGTTGCCCTGCTTATGTTGATATTGATGGGGATTCTGTGTGCCTGCTGGATCTGTATACCTATTTCCTTCCCCAGATTAGGGAAGATTTCAGTTATTATTTCTTCAAATAAATTTTCCACCCCATTTTATCTACCCCCTTCTTCTCCTGCTTCTGCTTCTGCTTCTGCTTCTGGGACTTATGTGATACGAATGTTATTACATTTGATGGAATCACTAAATTTCCTATGTCTATTCTCATTTTGCATAATTCTTTCTCTCTTACTTTCAGTTTCATTGCTTCCTATTACTTTTTCTTACTCCAGTCCTCTTCTCTCCTTTCTTCGCTACTTTTTCTTCTAGGTCATTAACTCATTCCTCTACATCTTCAAGCCTGCTGTCCACTGCATCAAGGGTATTTCTAATCTTGTTTATTGCGTTATTCACCTCTGATTGATTTTTTTAGCTCCTTATCTCTGTGGTAGGTGTCTCACTGATATCTTCCATTCTTTTCTCAAGTCCAGTGAGTATCCTTATGATTGTTGCTTTAAATTCTCCATTAGGCATGTTACTTATATCTGTTTCATTTAGCTCTCTGGTCGTGGCCTAATCTTGTTCTTTCATCTGGGATAAATTCCTCTGTCTTCTCATTTTGTCTAAGTCTCTGCCTTCTTCTATGTGTTAGAAATGCCAGTTACGTCTCCTGCTCAGGAAAGTAATGGCCTTATAAAGAAGAGGTCTTATAGTGCCCAGGGCCTGGTGCCCCAGTGAGTGTCTCCAATGTGTGCTGCATGCACTCTACTCTTGAGTTCTGACTGCTGTATCCATTAGGCTAGCCATCTGCCAAGGTTCTCCTTGCATGCTCTGGGCAGTGTTTGATCTCTGGCCTGAATGCAGTGAGTTTTACCTAGGTATGCTCTGGTCTTCTTGCAAGATGAGACCTGTCACCACTTCCACCAGAACTGAGGCCATGCAAAACTCTCTGGTTGGGAGACATAGTATGGTCAGGGGCTTGTGCCGATCTTCTGGGGGAGAGGTCTGCCACACTGGGACTGAGGTAACCATGACTGAGAAGGGCAGTTCCACCAGAATGCATGGGGGTTGGCTTATTGTAAGCAAGTTAGGCAGCCAGTTTTTGGTACTAGGCTGCTTCCAGAGGTGGCTCTGCCTTTATGCCGAAGGGCAGGGGAGAGAAATGGTGCTGGCCAGCTCCTTTGTTCCCAAAGAGGTGCCTCTGTGAATGCTGCCTCTCAGGGACACACTCTAAGAACAAATAACCTCCCCACTCTGTGCACTAGGCAGTCTTCAGATCACTGTTTCCATGCTATCTGCCCTCAGGTTGTTGGCCTGCCTTCTCCCCAATAGTGGCACAGTGCCCTCGGGGTTCTATCCCAGCCAAGCCCTCTGACCTTTAAAACTCCAGGCATTAAGCCCCACTGGTTGCAGCACTTCACAAAATTCAGCCCTCTTGTTTTCCAAGCCAGTGGCAATAGGGAAACATTCTTGTGTGCACCCCTGTGTGCTCCTCTCTCTCTTTCCCTTCTCCATGACCATGGCTCTCTCCCCTCCACAGCAGCCAGGGTCCATTTCTCCCCAAACCACATCCCCACACTTGCTACCTTTTTTGATGTGGCCTCCTCTCTTCCTCTCACTATGGAGTTTGTTCTGTCCATCTTCAGGTCAACTTCTGGGTATTTAGGATGATTTGCTAGTTACCTAGCTGTATTTGTGGGATAAGGTGAGCCTAGGGTCCTCCTACTCTGCTGCCATCTTCCTCCATCCTTTTCCATCTGCAGATTGACTTCTCTGCTCACTTATCCATTTCTGGGCCCATCAAAGTTACTCCAAAATAGCAGTCTGATCACGATAATCAGCAGAACCTTCCAGCTCAGTTTCCACTGTCTTGCAATCCCCAATTACTAGTTAAGCAGCATCTGCCTCAAGTGTCCGTCCCTGGTCCTATCAGCTGTGCCCAGGCACACTTTTTCTGCTATTGATAGAACAGCTTCTCTGAGAAGAAGGATAGGCAGGAATGGAAGAGTGTAAAGAAGGGAAAAAAATACTATAATTGAAAAAGAACCATGCACTCCAATGGGAGCAGGAAAATATAGATGTCCCAGCTCAAGAGGAAAGAGAGAATTTGCTCTTCCTTCACCTTTTTGTTCTGTTGAGGCCCTCAGTGGTGTCCACCCACGTTGATTAGGGTTGATTTCTTTACTCAGACTACTGAATCAAATGCTAATATTTTCCAGAAATACTCTTACAGACACACCCAGAAATAATGTGTGACCAGCTATCTAAGAAACCCTTAGTCCAGTTGAGTTGACATATAAAACAACCAGCACAAGACCTAAGCTCAGACAAACCTAAGCTGGGGTTTGTCTGGGGTCAGACAAACCTAAGCCCACATCGAAATTCTACAATTTGCTACCTGTGTGGAAAAAAAGATATCTTGATTACTCTGAATCTCCCCTTTTCTTCTTCATATAAAGTGTCTTTGTTGTGGTGTTATCATAAAGAGTCAATGAAATACCTAAAGGGCCTTAGCAAAAGTCCAATGGATAATAAGCAGTCAATAAATGGTAGCCATCACTATAACCAGCCTCCAAGAGGAAAGCAAATATTTGTTCGCAAGAAAAAACTTGCAGAAAGGTCCATTTTCAGTCTATCTTCTCAAATTCTGTGATCATGATCTGAAGGAAGAATGATATTAGGGACAAGAAAAAAAAAAGGAGAGTTAGCATGAAATACTATAGATCTGCTAACAATAAAGTCTCTGAGTCTGTGTTTGCCTATATCAAAAATTTAGACTTGGACCAGTTATTCTCTCTACACCCCATCACTCTGCACGTGCCATTTGCAGCATTCATGAGATGCTCGGTGTTTATTACAATGTACCTCTGCCATCCTAATAGGCTAAAAGCCCCTGGAGGACAGGGACAGTGTTTTATTTATCTCCTCAGCTCCTGGCTTAGTATCTAATAATACTTATTACTGGATAAGTATCTGTTTAATAAATGGATGCAGAAAGATAGGAACTATATGAAGGGAGAGATGTGGGTCAAACTGGTAGCAATCTCGGCTACCTGCCTGGGCCCCAAGTCATCACTCTGAGGTTAAGCCCACCATTGTGTAAATTCCAACTTCTAGAGAATACCAAGCTTCCTCTGGGTTCTACATACCAGACATAACAGAAGGCTGGACAGCTTCTCTTGATCCTCCAGGAGCTGGCCCCAGGCAAAGCAGGACTGAGCTCTGAATAAGCAGGTCCAGGAGCTGCTGGCTCAGCTGCGAGAGCCTCCTTACTTCCAAGAGTGTTCAACTTCTGCCCCGAAATATCATTTAATTTTCAGGCATGAGTTGCCAAAGCTACTGTTCCAAAGAGGCATACTGTTCCAAAGTGGCCCTGAGGAGCAGTGCAGGTTGGGATCAGATTCCTCCCCTGCCCCAGTCCCCACTTCTTTAAGCATAGCAGCTCCTACCTTCTGCATTATACATTCTGGTCATCCGCCTATGATTTCATTGGGAAACCAGTGCTAATATTTTCACTGTATTTTGAACTACTGCACAAGAAGAATGTCACCTCACACTCTTTCCAGTAAACGGAAGGACACAGCGGCAGGGGTGCTCAGAGTGACAGTGGAACCACTAACTGCACTTTCTGTCCCTCTGACCTTACAGCCCTCTGAGTCAGGCATAAATATCACCCCATTTTCAGGTAAGAAAGCCAAGGCTAAAGAGGTTAAATGTATTCTGACTCAAGGGTGCTTCTGAGATATTGTGGCCTGTGGAGCTAGCATTTGAATCCAGATCTGAAACAAATAGAATCGGGGGGGGGGGGGGGGTAGAGAAGTGGAACAGAAATTCTTATCCAAAAAAAGAACAATTCCTTCCGCAGCCAGCACTTATTAAAAATCCAGTTTGTGTCTACCAACAAAATCTTTGATTTCACTTTGTTTTTCAATGAATGGCTTGGAACCCATTTTAATAAAGACCTCAAAGGAAAACCAGGTGGTGACCTTTGATTGTGCATGTACTTTCTGAGTCAAATGGATTTGCAAATAAGGACATTAGAGAGACTTCAGCTCAAGGAAAGTAACAGGCATTTGGACCTCACCTGCTGGCTGATGACCTCTATGCAATTTCAACAATGGTTTCCAATATTTCACTTAAAATCAGTGTGGCTTAGGTATGAAATTGGTTCTCCCTAAAGCAACCCTGAGGCCTAAACAGTAACTGTGACCATAACCATGACAGGGAGACTCTTGAATTTAAAATATATTGACCGTCACAGCCTACTTTATAAGTTCTTCTCAGGATTTCTTAGCTATGGAAATGCATTTGATCGTATAGTCTCTTCACTCATGACCCACCAGATAGGACTCTGAGCCACCCCACTGGCTTGGTATGGACCATTAAAAATGGCCATTTTCCCTTCAGCCCTACTACCTGACCTACAGTCTGTGAATGAGATGATTTTCACAGATGGGACTTGATTGTGTAATATGATGCCAGATATTTCCCCTGATGCAGAACCTAGTCATTTTCTTTTCTCAGTAGTATTTCTCAAAATACTTTCCATGGAACATGAGTTCTATTGAGCACTCCACTGAAAGAAGAGTCTGTGATGTGAAAGTAAATAAAGAAAACCTGATTTCAAATAGTCAGCAAGCTCTGACGGGGGAGTTTTCACACACGAACCACTCAACACAGCCAGTAACCAACAGAAAGAAGGAAGATAATGTTATTTCCATAAGGCAGGGCACTTTTCACATTGGAACTTACCCTCTGCATTTAAGAAAAGGAAGGAAGGAGGTACCTGGGTGGCTCAGTCAGTTGAGCATCTGACTTCAGCTCTGGTCATGATCTCATGGTTCATGAGTTCAAACTCTGTGTCGGGCTCTGTGCTGATAGTTCAGAGCGTGGAGCCTGCTTCAGATTCTGTGTCTCCCTCTCTCTCTGCCCCTCCCCCACTAGCACTCTGTCTCTCAAAAATAAACATGAAACATTTTTTTCATTAAAAAAAAAGAAAAGGAAGGAAGATCCCTTCATGCCCCAGCAGCAATGCACTAACCACCGTTTACAGCCAATGAGACCCTCACAACCTCAGATTCTCCTTCTCAGATAAACCCTTGTTCAGAACAACCCTACCCAGTTTCCTCCTAAAACCTAATAAAAGTCTCTTTGGACTTGCCGGTGGTTCATGATAGTTTGCTTGTCCCAAAGAGCCATTCCTCTGCTATTCCTGAATAAATTTTTTTTTTAACTTAAATAAAATTGATCTTTGCTCTGTTGAAAGTTAACAGTGACCTCATGAATTTGGGAAAATACCCCTCTTGGATATTTGCAGCAGCCACTCGGCTTCTACAGACTATACAAGCACTGCAACACTTGCCTACTTTTGAGTGATATCTATTAACATCCCTCTAATGAGCGCCCTATGGAATGCACTTTGGAAATCATGTTGTTTAATAACAATCTGAACCATGAAAATTATTTACAATAAACCCATTCACGAAATCCCACCAGATATCTGAAATCATACCAAAAAAGCTCCCAGAAAAAAGGTCGAGTTGCCCACTTCAGAAATAGGTGATTCTTTTGCAATAATGACTACTATTTGGTGAATCCAAAGAACTACCTCACAAAATAAGTATAGTTCTTTTCACTAAATGGATAAGAAAAAGTGCTCAAAGAAGTTAACTCACAGTATTTGGAAGAGTCAGAACCAGAATTTTTAAGGTCAGCTCAAAACACAAGCTCTTAAAGACTCTGTTATTGTTGAACTTTCCCCCTTGGAGCACACTCTCCTTGGGACTGGAGAATGTCCTTTCCCCAGACGGCTGGTCAGGCCTTCACCCTAGAAGAGCTGATGGAGCATACAGCACACTGCAGCCCTCATGGGTGCCCAGGCCACACTGAGACTACAGGAAGTACAGCTTCCCGTCCTCGGTCCCATGCTCAGCAGCTTCCCAGTGAGAAGCAAATGAAAGCTTCAAGCTGGTCCCCACAGTATGATGGAGATCAAATCAGCAAGGTCTCAGGCTAGGACTGGGGCCGTGAGACCCCACTATCCAGCCTGGCTCAGGGCCGGGCTTAGTGTGGCTGAATTCTCTGAGGACCACCATACTTATGCTAAGTATGGCCAGGTCCTGGCCCTGGGGGAGGCTGAGTCCAGCACACTTCATCATACACTAGATATTTAAGGAGCCTCTACTGTGTGTCAGTATGATAGGTGCCAGAGCTATGAGAGCATGGGACAGGAGAAATCCCTTCCTTCGCAGAGGTTTTTTCAAGGAGGGGGACAGTTAGAGAGTGTAATACAATGTCAGGTAGCAATAAAGACTTTGAGGAAAAAGAAAGCAGGCTGTAAGAGTGGGGGTTGCTGTAGGGGGTTCAGGGAAGGACTTCATGAGAAAGCTACTTGCTTGGGTGGAGACGTGAACAGAGAGGAGAGGTCTGGGGGAAGACCAGCCTTCTGGCCCTGGCCTGTACTGCCTTCCCAGGGGTGACTGGGTGCAACCCCCTGGGGCTGACACAGACTGATGCCAAATCTGGGGAGGGGGTCAGATTGGAGGGAAGAGGGGAGGACCCAGCTGTGACTGCTTCCTAATCTGCTCTTATTTGTTTGGGAGCAAGGCTAGGAAGGTGGGAGGAAATCTTGCAGTGGAATTTGGTAGCTGAGGCTGAGTTCCACTTGACCCTTTTCAGCTTCCTGGGGGCCTGACAACACCTCACTCTTGGTTGGTCTGGGAACCAGCTTGCCTCCTTGGAGTCCCTGCTGCACCAATCACTAGCTTGGTAACCTTGAGCAAGTTACTAACCCTCTCTGTACCTCACTTCCTCATTAGTAAAATAAAAGGGAATAGTAACAGCATCTACTCTATCCAACTTTGAGGATTAACTAAACTAATACATGTGAAATATTTAGAATCAGTGCCTGGTACCTAAGAAGTGCTCAATGAATAAGAGCTTGTATGAAGATCCTTTGTGTCTGCATCAAAGTGGAGTTGGTGTGTGTGTGTGTGTGTGTGTGTGTGTGTGTGTCAGAGAGAGTGTGAGTCACAGGGAAGGGGATAGGTGAAAAATCTCTAATGTCTCTTCTGGCACTAAAAAAAAAAATTACATATTTTGTCTGTTACTTCACATTGGTAGCTGTTCTTCTGGTAGCTATTCCAGAGGCTATCAATAAAACCTGTTAGTAGGTCTTATTCCCATGTCCAACTCACAGGAGAGAAACTGAGGCAAAGTATGGACTTATACTCAGGAAATTAATAATGATGTTGGTAATTGCAGTGATTCCTAGGACAGCAGCATCAGGACAAATTTGAAGTCCCTTGATGTACAGAAGAGTGATTTCCCACAGTTAAAATGAAGCTCTCTTTATTTGCTTCTGCTAATTAAAAAATCAGAGCTAAAGATATTTAAACACTACAGTTAAAATGGCATGGCTCTCTATTGGCTTAATGAATTCCCCCATGAAATCAACTCTAAAATGTTACTCCTCGTACGTAAATCATGAAACACAATCCTCCTTGTTCTCTTATGAGCTTTACAAGCTAATGTTTAAGATCAGTGTTTACGTTCCTTTCTAAAGGTTATACCACAATCTTCGGCCAGCAGAAATAAAATTCTGGCTCTCTGACTTGCATGGTACTTCTTTTAACTAGAAAGAAAAATACTTTTTATTTAAAATTGACAATTATTGGTGGATTCCATTTTATCGTAAGTTCACTTCTGGCTTCTTTAGAAGCAGGCCTCTATATAAAGCTCATCATCATTCTCCAATGGAACGCCTCTTCCACAAACAGCCCACACAACACTGAACTCAACATCTATCCTTTCCAGCGTCCTCCCCCTGCCAAGGGGCTTCCACCTTCCGGGCAGCACCACTCTCCACCTGCTTTCCTTGTCCCATCAGCAAGCCCCACCAATTTCCCCCTCTCTCAAATCTTCCAGACACCTGCCACACTCCTCAGCCTACCATCAATTCTTCAATAGATTGCAGTAGCCTCCCAGTGACCTTCCTGCCTCCAGCCTTCATACCTGCCAAGCCATTCTGGGTTTGCGACAGATGATGTTCCAAAATGAAAATCTGACCATGTTGCTCTCTTGCCTAAACCTTCCTCTGGCTGCTTTTAGGATTAAGTCTAAACTCCTGACCATGGGACATAGGCCTTGTGTTCTGGTCGCTGCTTACCTACCTGACCTATGATCAATGCCACTGCCACAGCCAGATTGTGCTAACCGTGTATCTACATGAACTGGACTTGGGTGTTTCCATCTCTAAAAGGCATTGGGTTTCTCAGTGACCTATTGCTGTATAATCACCATCTGCAAACCAACAACATGATTTATTTTTTGCCTGGGCTCCATTTGGTTGTGTTCAGTGTAAAGGTATACCAGGCTGGTAAGATGGCCTCCCTCACATGACTAGCAGTTGGCTGGAGGCCTTCAGGCTCTTGCGTGGACCTCATTCTCTGGTAGGCTAGAACATCTTATAATGGTCTCTGGGCAGCATTTGAAGGCAGCAAATGCAGAAGATCCAAAGCCTTTTATAGCCTAGCCTTGAATGTCATGTAACATTGCTTCCTCTATATTTTATTGGCAAAACAAGTTCCAGGGCCTGCCCAAATTCCATTAAATAGGCTCCTTATCTTGATGGGAAGAGTGCCAAAGTCACATGTGCACATCCATGCAAAGGGACCTGCAGACCATTTAGGAATATGTGACTGCAGTTTGCAATTTGTGTCATGGGCATAAGCTAAAAGTTTCCGAAGGAGATGGGGAGAAACCAAAGGGACACGACCATTCCGTTGACCCTGATGAAATCCGGGAAGCTGAGGAGTGTGGCTAGCCTGAGGCAGAGAGTGGGTCTGACATTACCTAAGATGGACCTGAATACTCCTCTTACAGTAAGGCACCATGGTTTTCTTTTATAATCACCATTTTCTTTTTTTTTTTTTTTAATTTTTTTTTTCAACGTTTATTTATTTTTGGGACAGAGAGAGAGCATGAACGGGGGAGGGGCAGAGAGAGAGGGAGACACAGAATGGGAAACAGGCTCCAGGCTCTGAGCCATCAGCCCAGAGCCCGACGCGGGGCTCGAACTCACGGACCGCGAGATCGTGACCTGGCTGAAGTCGGACGCTTAACCGACTGCGCCACCCAGGCGCCCCATATAATCACCATTTTCAATGTGCTGTGAGCCAGGGCAGCCACCAGAAGGGATAGAAAGGAGGTAACCAGGCAGGATACCTTTCTACTCTCTGAACCTATTAATCACATAGAACACTTTTGTGTTTAAATTTTCTAGGGGTGAAGAAGTAAGAACACTTATCAAACAATGTAAACATCACTTGCATTACCTTGGTGTCCAGCCTGGATTTCTATCTATCAGAAACAACAGCCCCAATAACATCAGCACCATGACAACAGGGCAATTTCTTTTTTTTAATGTTTTATTATTTATTCTTGAGAGAGAGAGAGCATGGGGAAGGGGCAGAGCGAGAGAGAGAGAGACACAGAATCTAAAGCGGGCTCTGGACTCTGAGCTGTCAGCACAGTCTGATGCAGGGCTTGAACTTATGAACCGTGAGATCATCACCTGAGTCGGAGTCGGACACTCAACCAACTGAGCCACCCGGGCACATCAAAGGGGCAATTTCTGAACAGCATCATGCATTTTATCCATGCACGCCCACCACAGAAAGTGCAGGTAAGTTGAAGGAAAAAAGCAAATGTCTCCCAAAATCCCACAGCCCAGAGCTAACCACCAGAAAGAGTTGGGCATGATTTTAACCAGTACTCAAAAAAACACATTCACTTAGAGGTTCCCTCCTTCCTCTCAATGTGAAACGTCAGCGTCTCAGGTTTTGCCAAGGCTGCAGGTTTCTTGGCCTCTAGCATCTGCTGTAAGTCAGGGTCAGAGTCAACTTGGGAGCCAAGCCCAAGAATCAGGATACCCAAGCCACTGGACATGAGAGAGCGATCCCATCCAAGGACATTCCAGAGCAAATCGAGGAAATGAATTCAGGTGAGACATGAACACCAGACCCCAGTTCTGCACAGTGTGACTGGGAAGAGCAGAGGAACATCATCCAAATTGCTGGAGGACCTCCTCCCCAGAACCTGAGAGCTTCCTGCTGCTCAAAAGCTAGGGGGAGAGACCATTGGAATTAGCCACACCTCCTGGCTGGATTGTGGGCCCCCTCAGTCTTGGGCATGATCACAAATAAGCTGACATCAAACCAGAAATTTTAATAAATGCTGGAAGATTTATAAGTCCCAGGAAAATCTTAACTGCCAAGGTAGTGGAGGGGGGAGGGGGGGAACCTTCACAATGATCTTATCTTTGTATGTATCCTTTGCTGCCTGGAAACTGAGATTTCCTTGGGAATGATACGGTCACAGGATTGATGAAGGGCAAAGGGAGGCAGCCTCTGAAGGCCGTCCTCTGTGCACCCTGAGACAGAAGGGACATGAGGCAGGTGTCTGTGTGTGTTGGGAGTAGGTGCTGGGCTTCAAAGTGTTTCCATTTTGTCCTCACTAGGTAACAATGAACGTGTGATTTCCTTAGTCATTTATAGTAGAGAAATCTACAAAAGTGATTTCTCAATAGCCTTTGCAGGAGAGTTGGAGAAACATAGGAGGTACAACTGCAGTGAGTTATAAAAAATGGCTTTTCAAGTTGAGCAATAAATTAGTTCAGGCAGACATTCTGAAGGGCAAATAGGGAATCTGTACTTCAGATCTGCAGCCAACTCTCCTGTTGTCACTGGGATGAGAATAACGCACCAAAGCCATTGGTAGTGGCCACAATGGGCTCAGAGCATACTTTTCAAAAGATTAACATTAAACTTCTTCAGGAGTAAATGAGCGTGTTTTCTTTTGCTACTTATTCTTTTATAATAATTTGTTAACATTATGGGAACAGTTATAGGTTTCATCTGGTTCAGTGGGTGAAATGAGTTTGGGGCTTTTTTTTTTTTAGTTTCTCTAAAGAGAAAGTAAGTTGGTAGACTAATTCCTAATGACAGCAAAGTTGCCAACATGAATGAAATTGCATGAGCTCTGTGTGTGTGTGTGTGTGTGTGTGTGTGTGTGTGTGTACGTGTGTGCACGTGTGCATGTATGTTTCAGGACCAGGTGGTTAGAAAATGGAAGATGAAAAATAAGGATGTCCTGTCCAATGGCTTCCATGTAACAGATGATAGGCTGTAAGAAATATTAGTGTCATCTTGAGCCAAAACTATATTTCAGCCCAAGGTTACATTTTCATAATCACACCCTGTGTTTGGTTTTTGCCACTTTTTAGGTACTTCCTAGACAGCCTGAGAACCCACACGAGCATCTGTATGTCCCAGTTTTTAGTAATAATGCCACCATAAAATTCTGGGGGTACCTGGATGGCTCAGTTGGTTAAGTGTCCAACTCTTGATTTCAGCTCAAGTCATGATATCACAGTTTGTGAGTTAAGCCACTTCTGGCTCTGTGCTGACAAGGCAGAGCCTGCTTGGGATTCTCCCTCTCTCCCTCTCTCTCTGCCCCTCCCCTGCTCATGTACACATGCACACTCAATAAATAAATAAACAAATAAATAAATAAATAAATAAATAAATATTTAAAAAATAATGCTACCAGCAAATTCTGCTTTCTGAAGGAATATTGGCTATGTTTATGTGATACTTGGAGTATTTATTATGCCTTATTATGTCAATACAGCAAAAACCAGAGCAATTCTGATTTAGCGGTGACTATCAACTTATTTTCACTTTTTTCCAAATTATTCAGTAGATAGTTAAATTGAGTTGTATTGATACAACAATTGCTTCTGTCTCAATTATCTTAAAAGTTCATTTAAATTTTTCCTTTGGTCTATGTTATGAAATTTTGAGCCTCACTTCTCAATATTTCATTAAGGAGATTGGGTCTATCAGTAAGAACTCCACATGTGCACCATGCCAGAGTTGCAAGATAGACCTTTTAGAGGCAATTTAAAATTATTTCTTTCCATTTAAGAGTTTCCTTCCTATTTGGGCATATAGAAAATTCACACAATAGAACACAGAAAATTCTGTAAGAAGAGCTGTAAACATGTACTATGATGGTTACTGGAAACATTGTGGAATTGCACTTCCATAACATCCTTAGACTTAGGCAGGGCCACGTGATTTGTTTGGTCAATGAAATATGAATAGAAGTGATGTGTCATTTCCAGTAGAAGCTTTAAGAGCTTCCATTTAAGCTATTTAAGCTCCTATTTAAGCTATTTAAGAGCATGAGAGTGATTCACACATTTTCCACCTACTTCAGCCTGATACCCAGCTGCCTGGGTCCCAAGTGAGCATGAGAAGCAGAGCTCCCTGTGGGGGAAATTTGTTAACATGGCATAACCTAGCCTATCCTGACTTACTCAAAACAGAAAATTTGTAATAAATAAGTCTATCAATGCTGAGAGAGGACATATTAGTTGGAGTCTTAGGTTGAAAGTCTCAAAATCTATTCTGAATGTTCTGGATAGATTTAAAAATAAGGGATTTATTTGAAAGTATGGGTGGAGAGACTCGCAGAAGTGATGGAGAACAAGGCTTGAAGAGCGGGTCAGGACAAAGGGATTCCCTCACAGGGCTGGACAGCAGAAAATACGGGCTGCTGGGAGAACATTTTTAGCCTACTCGCCTCTGTGTAGCAAGACTGCCCTCTCTCATTCACTGTTCAAACTCCCACTGAGAATGTCCAGACAGCTACAACTCAGTTCACCTGCCCTCACCCACACCAACAAAACTGCCACCAGTGCAGAATTCATGGTGAAAGGAGATGACTGTGCTAACAGGAATTATGAAGATGTTGCAGGGCCAAAGAGTGATAAATAGACTCTAAGTGGCAGAAGTCGAAATCCTTGAAATGAAGTGCATCATTTACACTAGAACTAAGGCAAGAAGTTAGCCAACTAAACTTCAGAAATCCCCACCTCCTGACACCCCATCCCACTGTGATAGAAGCAATGCCTGAGCAGCTTCCTTAACCAGGGGTTTCCTGCAGAACCCTTAGCAGCCAGATGGCTTCTTGGACAGACCACACTCACTTTTCTCCTTCTGCTATTGCTGCTGACTCATTGCAGCTTTTAAAATACCTCATTATCCAAGAACCTCCTTTCTAGAAAGGTCATACAAGTAGTCTCAGGAGGCTACCTGTATTCCTCCAGCCACATCAGAGAAAAGCAGCCTCAGAATTATGACACGGCAAGTTAGGATACTGAGGTGAAGGTCTTTATAAAGGCAATTTTCTGTTGGTATTCACTTCTTCTTGGGTGGCATTTAGTAAATATCATTGACTGAAATTGACTAAACATAGCCATTTGACTTCATAAAGAAAGAGTCTCCTTAAAACTAAGGAGTGCCCTTTTCTTGGCATTTAATATGTAAGAAAAATGCCTTAAAAAGAAAACAGAGCTGCCTTAATTACTATCAGCATAGGAGAAATGCATTGATGTGTCTTCCTAGTAACAGGTTTCCTCTTTTTCTTAAGTCAAATATAAGCAAACTTCAGTATATTCATGTGTGTGTGACAAATGAGAACAAACCTTATTGTACTCTATTCAGGAAAAATGCTCCCAAGACCCAAACAAAAGAGTATCATTGTGACAGCCTCAATAGTCCCAGGATTTAGTCCTTGGGAGCATTCTGTGCAAAATCTGGAAGAATAATGACAAATACTTAACACTGATGTTCTCAGTTGAGAATAGCAATTAACAAATTCATAAATTCCTTGCTTGCTTTCTTTTCTTTAGTCAAACATAAACATTTGTTAAAAGATACTTTTCTTTAAAAATTTTCTCCCAGGAAATAAAAAGATATTTGATATCCACATTGCTACTTGAACCTCATACCATCTCATCATACCAGGTTCCCAGATTCAGTTACAGAGTTTCATGTGATAGTGAGTGTTGGTTAATAAGTCAATGTGAACTTGAAGGGAGGAATTAGGTGAAGTGTCACAGGGCTCTCCCCCCATCACATATGGTCCATGACTTTATTAGAAAATCTATAATGATGTCAAAGTGCCCCCAAGAGGGGACCAGTTGACAGATCATATGACAGGCAATGTCTTAGAGAATTCATAGTTTTAAGTTCTGACTCTCAACCTTGTAGATGCAAAAGCTGATTTATCTACATCTAAGAAAGGATGAGTATTTCTGGAAATGAAATCATCACACTAACCAAGAACATAGAGAACATTGTATAGAACTAAGATGCCAAGTCATCAAATTATACTGACATTTTTGCAGTACGTGGACTGAAATGTTAGCATTGTCAAGCCTAGCATATTCTCTCCCTCTAGATGGAATTATATGAAATGCTGAATTATAATCAGAATAGTGTTTTGTGAGCAAAGAATCACAACAAAGGAAGTTAATTGGATAAATTTTTAGAAACATGCCTCAGCCAAAACAGCTTAAGACAGTCACCCTCAGAGTAGGGATAATCTTGCTCAAGGGGGATAGTAATATTGAAGATACTAGAAATGACTCCTCAACTTTGGATAGTTTCTGGGCTTGAACAGTCTATTGGCCTTCTTATAAGTCTTAGGGAAGATCAGAAATCAACTTGTCATCTTAAGGGGATGACATATCTGTTCTCCAACTCTGTGATTCACACTGTTCAAGACATTGAGATATGATAACCAAGACTTTTCTGGAGTGGGGAACTGTCCGTGGTTCTGAACAACTATTGGCAACCCTGAGATCCTGCTGAATCTTAACGAAATTTCTCCCTGGAATTTATATCCTATGCTGTTAACAACACCCACCCAGATTCAAAGAAGGGGGGTGGACAAAAGTTTTATATAAAGGGTAAAATCCAAATGTTATGCACAAAAACTGTATGCATGATTTTTTAATGTGTAAAAGTTAAATGAAGATGAAACTTTGGGAAATGCAAAGAAATAGAGAAAGAAAACTAATGATAATGAGACTTTTACTTCCCTCTAATTTTATGATAGAGAAAGAGGGAACAAAGAAGATATATAGAGGCCCTAATATACATACATAATATCATATAGCAAAGCCTATAACCAGAAAACAGAAACAGTGAATTTTTACATATATGTGACACATTTATAAAATTGAACACATTAAACACCACCATTTCCCAAAAAAATCTGAGCAAAGTAGAGAAGGCAGAAATGCTTCAGATTACATTATCTGATCATAAAGCTAGAAATTACAATACGGGAATTTAAAAGGTCTCTCAATTCTTACTGAGAATCAAAATAAAAAAAGAAATCAAAATAAAATTTGCAGAATATCTAGAAAATAGTGACAATAAGACACTACATATGAAAAATAGTTATAGCATAATGAAAATAAACACAGTAAGTACTGAATTTAAAAATTAGTAAAAGATAACTATGCCTGGGAAAGCAGAAAGAACATACTAATAAACAAGAAAGTAGACATCAATACATAAAAAACAAAAACATAGAATTAATTAATAAATTAAAGTACTATTTCTTGGCAGGAGGGAGGAAAATTTTGAGTTAGGGGAAGGAAGAGATGATTGGGGCAGAGAAGAAAGAAGGCAGAGATAGCTCAATGAACAAACCAACTGGAGAAGCAAAGTCAGAGGGTAAAAGAAAAAGTTCAAATTCCCATCATTTCAAATGACTACAGGTCCTAGTAAAATTATTTTTCTCTCCATGGAAGTCTGAACAACAGTTCTCTTTCTACTCCCCTTCCCTCCTACACACACGTGTACATTCACACTCACATACTCACATACACACAGGCAGAGGGAGAGAGAGGAGTTATACTCCTCTCATTCTACATTTACATCTCAAATGGTATTCTTATTTCCCTTATTTCCTTTTAGGAAAGCTCATATTTCTCTCCTGTATATAAAGCTACCAGTTATTGGATGTCTATCATGGGCCAAGTGGAATGTAACAGTTTACAGACATTTTTTGCTAAACTCACACCAAAATGTTCAGGCATTATGCCTATCTTATAGATGAAGAAACTGAAGCTCATAAAGTTTAATTTTTCCAAAGTTACATAGTAACTCAAACATAACTTTATATATTCCAAAGTCAATTTTTCGTGATGATACTATACTGCCTCTCCATGGATAGAGGTAGAGATCACATATCACATACTAATAAAATTTGTACACAGAAAATTGTTGAGAAGGAAGGCTAAGATGATTAATAAAACCAATGTCCAAATCATCTCAGCAATCTGAAATAATTGACCGACACCAACATGAAGAGCTTCCTCAGGGCTAGGTTCAAAGTACTATATTTGGGAGTTAAAAAAATAGTTTTATACATACAGAATCAGGAAGATCTGTTCTGATGCAGTTCATCTGAAGAATTCCTCAGCATTTTAGTGCCTGTATGCTTCTTATATCAGTCCATGTCCCAGCAGGAAATAGTGGTATTGTCAAAGAGTTTAACTAAGAAGAGTTTAATGGAAGGAGTGTTATGGCAGCTAATTAGTAATGGTGAATCACCCAGGGACTGGCACCATGGCTTCCCAGCAGGAGCTGAGGCCATAGGTAGAAGGACACACTCATTTTTTTTAATGGTTTATACCTTTTTGCTCTTATCTTCAGAATTCATACGGGGGCCTCCCATTGGTCAAACCCAACCAGAAGCTAGGGAACAGGGCAACCTGAGAGGTACATTCCTTAGAGATTACTCCTAGGAAAATTTTCAGGGAACACAAACCTGAAAACCTATTTGGCAGGGAAGCAAATAGAAAATAATCAGCACTTTCACTCCCATCCAACTGAGTGACTCAGATCCTTTAAACACACACACACACACACACACACACACACACACACACACACACAGCTAATCTAGTCTCAGGTGTATTAATCTATATTTTAGGTCTTGATCATCAAGGATCTCCGTCCTGCTGTCCTCTGCACAGACCACAATGTACCTGGAGATCATGCTCTGTCTGAGTGCCTCACAGAGAAGGAAATGTACACAAGAGGTGCATCCCAAGAAAGCCATCTGGTATGTCAACCCTTAAAAAACCTAGGGCATTTACTCTAGCATAGAAAGGCTGCAGAAAGACAAGCATGAATGCTCAAGCAGAAGGAGACTAAATTGTGGCAGTCCAGAAAGCAGATAGTAGACACATTCAAGAGTATTATCAGGAAGCAGAAATTAGCTCAACATAAGCAATAAATTCCTTATGTTTAGACCTATCCATCAGTGACACAGATTGCAATTGGAAGAGTAACCCTCCCTCCTCCATCGCTTATGAACTCAATCATAGGCTAGGCTGCCATCTACTGTTGGGGCTGCTGCAGAAGATTTATGTGCTTGAGAACATTCCCTTTACACCTCTCAGACTCAGACTCAGCAACCTAATGCTGGTACTGAACACACTGCTCAGTCCTACTTAAACAAATGATTGTCCTTCCCTCAAAGGACCACATAGGCAAGACCCAAGATCCTGAATTTGTTTGGATGTCTTCCCTGCTACTGACATAGGAATTATTTATTTTTTTTTTTTATTTTTGAGACAGAGAGACAGAGCATGAGCAGGGAAGGGGCAGAGAGAGAGGGAGGCACAGAATCGGAAGCAGGCTCCAGGCTCTGAGCCATCAGCACAGAGCCCGATGCGGGGCTCAAACCCACAGACTGTGAGATCATGACCTGAGCCAAAGTCAGATGCTCAACTGACTGAGCCACCCAGGTGCTCCTGACATAGGAATTAAAATACACATCCCTCTAAAAACAATCTTTGAGTTTGCCACTTCTGAAAGAGACTAATGGGTAGTGACTAAATATCCTGAAGCTCATAATGCTTCTAAGTCCTGTCAAAACAACAAAATATTCATCCAAAAATAGCAGCTTTGCACTTAATTTTAGGCCTCATATTATAACTCCTTTCTTGGCCATGATTACAGCCAGAATACCTCTTTGGAACAGATAGAATAAATGCCTGTTGAAAGAATGGGGTCTCCAGATAGAGGAGCAAACACCTGATTCTAGAAGGCCTTCAAGAAAAAATGCTATCATAATAACATAAATAACTGTTAATAAGCTATTCAGTGAGAAAAGATTGTAAAACAGTATATGTAATTGTGTGCATATATATTACCTATGTATGTTAATGTTTAAAGTATACATATACTCAAAGAAATAATAGTTATCTGTAAGTAGTGGAATTAGAGTTGCCTTCTGTTTTCCTCTTTTTGTTTACTATATTCTCTATAATACGCTTGGATTTTTAACTAGGAAAAAGCATTTCTTTTGTGTTTTTTTTTCTTTCAGAAAGAGAAGGGCTACATAGTACATGGCTAGGTAGACTTTTAGAGAGTTTGACTACTTTGGAAGGTTGACATAGCTGTATTTCTTCCATAGTTTGGATTCTGACCTGGAGGAGACATAAAAATTTGCTTTGAACCCTGGCTTGGTAGTGCCATTTCACTGTGAAAGCAGTTTCATGGATCATGAACCACAGAAGTGACTTCAGCAATGCAAAGCCTGAAAACCAGAAAGCACAAGTGATCCAAACAGATGATGGAGAATAAAGAGCAGGTCAGGAAATGCAGCGGCCTTTAGAAAACACACAATTAATTACCTTTTGTGGTTAAGATGAACTCCACTCTGCTCCCCAAATGCCCTTATATAATTATAACTTAAAATGACTTGTTTTATAAAGCCCGAAGTTCCTCCAATGATGTACCAAGGGCAGGGTGGAGGGAATGGTCAGCTCCCATGGAAGCAAGAAGGCATGATCTGTAGAGAATTTAAAAACAGTAATAAAAGTGAGCAAATATGTGTGTGTGTCTGATTTTTAAAAATCACGATGCATCAGCAATGCCACCCTGCCCTTGGCACTTTGCTAAGGACTTTGTAAGTGCCCCAGTGAAGAATTCACTGATGGGACAGGGGACTTTCTTCCACCTTGAAGAAAATAACCCTTTATGATCTTTGTATGCACTTCCTTTCCCTCTTACTTCATCTCTTAACTCCTTTACTTTCTTTTCATTTGAGGGGGCAGGTACACAGAGAGGATGGGAGAGGAGCAAGCAAGGAAGATACATATTCCTTTAAATAGAATTAGTGTCAATGAGTCACCTGTGTCCCAAAATCCTGAAAACGGACAGAAGCCAAGACTGGATGATTTCCGTTTATTTGCTATTTTCATTAGAAAAACCTTCCATCTTAACTGGCTTGTAGGGTCATATTGCCTTTTCTCCATTTAGTGGCAACGTTTGCCCCCAAATTTTCTCAGTTCTTTGAAGAATTAATTTTTTTTTCTTCTTTTATTCACTCCTACAATTATATGCAGCTTTTCTGAAAGTATTAGGGCTTGTTACCTAAGGACAAACACTTTTAAGATGAATTTTATTTCTCACATGCTGTATATTATTTTCCAGGTATGTTATAATATTTTATGCCATGTGCTATTAGAATTACCACCTTGGTCTTTGCAATACCAAGAACTTTCTCTATTACGTCTCCAATTGTGTAAGGTTGATACACCTACACATTTCACTGGGATTGAAATACCTTCAAAAATATGTGCTCTCGATTTTTATTCATATGGTATTTTTAGTTTTGAAATTCTTTTCAGTTAAGGTCAAATACCAAGTACTGAGGAAACACCCAAAAGAGCAATTCAATTATTATAATCTTATTGTTCTAGTTCAACTGGATTTATCTTACTAAGACAGAAAGAAAATAATTTTGAGAGATGTGCAATTCCAGAATTCTGACATGACACAAATATCAGTGGGGAAGACCAAGGCATTGGAAAATGCTAGAACATGAGGTCCATGTTAACCTGTTTTTAACTCACTGTAAAAATCAACTTTTATACCATTATTTCTCCCAGTATTCCTGGTAGATAATAAACTAGGGCTTCCCCAGAATCAAATGTATAATCAGGTAGTCACGGAAAGTGCTGGAAGAAGATACAGTCACATCAGCTCTGAATCAGCAACTGAGCTGATTCATGAAAACCAGCAGTACATTGGGACCATATGTTTTCAACAGTTATTCAGTACAGTTTCATTTTTGTGAATTTTGATCAGAGTGGCGAATTACAATGTAAAGAGCCCAAACCTCAGTTATTACAGAAACCAAGATAGTTTCAAAAATAATCTCCCTTTTGATACCACTGTATTTCTTTACATACACATGTGCAGGTACCTTCTAATAATAAAAATTTTATTATTATTAAATTAATAAATATCATTTATTTGGAATATATTATATGCCAGGCACTGTGCTGAGCACATTTTATATGCTGTCACATTTAATTCCCACAGTAATTCTGGAAGTTTAGCATTATTGAGCCATTCAATGGATGAGGACAATGAGATATTTTTATCCATGAGAACATACTAATGAGAGAAGTTCTCTTATTCACTTTCTAGACTTAATAGTACCTCCTTATAAAGACATTCTTTCATTATCAATAAAGAGCCAACCATGCAGACATTTCAAGGGACTTTCCAAAGCAGATCAATAACATTTCCTTACCTCTTATCCAGTACTGCAAATGCTCAAAGGAGTACTATTTAGTTGAAATATATATAACTATTTAAAAAGCTTTGGATATAGTGCCTTAAAGTTGTGATTGATATAAATATCTGCTATTTGCACAAATGTTACTGAGAAATTATGCTCCAGGATACACCCAGAAATCCTCATATGAGTTTTTCTGTTCTAAGTCACAGTGACAAAGGCTGCTAGTTGCTTCCAGTAGCCAATCTTCTCCATGTTTCTTATTAACAGGACCCTGATCTCAGCTGGGCACACTGACACCTGTAATAAAAGGCTAATTTTCTAGGATCCCTTGTGGTTAGAAGGCCATTTGAACAAGTTCTGACTAATGATATATGAGTATTATAAGGGACTTCCATGAAATCTCCTTTAGAGATCCAGGTCATCCAGGGGGTCATTGTTAATGACAGCAGATTATGATCCATTGAATAAAGTATGGATTTGTGACATTGTATTAATATAAATAATAACTGAATATGTTGAAATTTTGAGGTGGAATGAGATACTTCCATAGCGTTAAGAAAGCTGCCCACAGGGGCGCCTGGGTGGCACAGTCGGTTAAGCATCCGACTTCAGCCAGGTCACGATCTCGCGGTCTGTGAGTTCGAGCCCCGCGTCAGGCTCTGGGCTGATGGCTCAGAGCCTGGAGCCTGTTTCCGATTCTGTGTCTCCCTCTCTCTCTGCCCCTCCCCCGTTCATGCTCTGTCTCTCTCTGTCCCAAAAATAAAAATAAACTCTGGAAAAAAAAAAAAAGAAAGCTGCCCACAAATTACATATTCATTACAAAAGGGAAAAGCATAGCTTAATAGGTGAGAAACCTAGAAGAACTACACTGATCTAAACTGCTTTAATCAAGGTGTGTGTCATCTCTAAGAGAGCAAGTCAAAATCATGAGCCATCTAATACAATGCAATGAGAAAATAAAACATCACTTCTGTGGCATCTCTGCCAAAGGCACAATGTGTCTAATGATGAGGGAACATTAGACAAACCCAAACTGAGGGACATTGTACAAAACAGTGCCTGTAATCTTCCAAAGTGTCAAAGCCATAAACTCCAAGAAAAAAACAGAATAGACAGAAAGTTGTCCTAGACTAAAGGAGATTAAGGAGACATGAAATTTAAGTGCATGATTCTTCATCTTTTTTTAATGGAGGACATTGTTGGGATTGTTGATAAGCTTGAATGGAATCTGAAGATTAGATGGCAGGTAGTGAGCTAAAGTTCTTTTCCTGGTTTTGATGGTTGCACTATGGTTTTGCAGCATGTCCTTTCTGTCAGTAATGCATACTAAACTCTTCTAGGGTGATAGGACATCATATCAGCAGTTATCCCTAATGTTCCACAAAATACTTCTTTGTATTATTTTTGCAACTTTCTGTAAGTTTGAGATTGTTTCTCAAAAAAGAATTTTCCAAAATAAATGAAAGCTATCAAGCCACAGATTCAATACAGTGCTATAACACACAAGATGTGAGGACATTAAAAACCATACTCAGGTACATCATAATAAAACCTGACCCAAGAGCTCCTTTCTAGCACCCAGGAGTAGATTCTCTATCACGCCACTAACAGGAACTGTCAAAAGTCACCTTGGAAGTGTAAATCCAATGAAACATTTCACTCTTTTGACAGGAAAAGATCCTTCCCCTTTCCTTCCAAAGCCTTCTTTCTTTGCTGCTTCAGGAATTTTGATGAATAGGACATCCATATTATTCAGAGTACTTCAAGCCCACAGCCCAGAGGCCCAGACAACTCAAACACAAAAATCCACTGTAGATGACCAAAGGCTGGAGAGTTCAGTCCACAATATTTCTACCTTTAGAAATCCTACTGATAAAGAGCTACACCAAATCCAATTCCATTCCTCATCAAGGGTCATTATTTTACTCCCCTTGAGTTAGAAAGAATATCAGACTCTTACACCTTTCTTGCTATATTTCAGCATATTGTTGGACTCATGAGCAAATTCTTAGTTAAGACAAAGAGACAGCCCTCAAAGGCAAGTAATAATTTTTCAGATATAGGTATGGCAATCATTTATCTTGGTTTGCCCAGGATGGTTCTATTGAAAGCACCAGGTTTCACTCTCAAATTGTCCCCAGTTTGGCCTATGAATTACATGGTCACTGGGGACAGTGTAGATTAAAACAAGACTTGGAGGGAAAACCCTGTATTTGGTAGATACTTAATCTTTGAAGTTCTTTGTTTAGTTGGTTGACTGGTTGTTATCTTGATTTCCCAGGATCTGAAACCCATTCTATGTTTGGGAAACCCATCATTGTGTCGATCTTGGAGCAAGACAGCACATAGGCAGCCATTTGTGCTTGTGATGTAAACTTGGTAAGTTATGGAGCCTTTGCCAGATCTTGGAAACAGAAGTAAGTGACAGGACAGTGTTATTAGACCTCATTGTGGTGGTAAGAGGGTCAACCTCCAGTGACTACCATCCAGGGCAGTGGGGGCATCTCTGCAGTGGCCAGGCCCTCTGGTGGCAGCAGCTCCTTATCAGGGTGTTCTTGCCTCATCACCTGTTTGTGGTGTCAGCTACAACTCCTTAGTTCTTAGATATTTATTTTTCCAGCCCTGTTCTCTAACTTTTCCATCCATTCCATGAGCTAGCTACTTAAGCTAGCTAGCTTCTTCTAATTCCTTTTCTCCAGATGCTCACAAGATTTCTACTATTTGTAACCAAGAAAGTGAATGTATTTCACTTACAGTGAGTGTTAAATGGAACTCACACCTTTTTTTTCTTTAAGTACGTCTGTCTCAAAGATGCATCAAATTCCCCTGTTTTGGCTCAAAACATTGATAAAAATGGTAATCATATGGATTTTTTTTGAAATATCATTCTCAATGAAGCACCTGATTTCACAAACAACACTTTGAGAACTGCTAGTGTTTGCAATGTATCAGTCACAGAGGGGTGTCTGCATCAGGATAGAATTGACTTGCTTTGCTTTGTTAATTGATTTCATAAATTTCATGTTGCCTGCTTGAGTTTCTCCTAAAACATCCATTAAAAAAGGGAACAAATCTCTCATTTTAAGGGGATAAAGAAGCACAACCCTCCTCCCCCACCTATGTACAACCACATGCACATGCCACACATATGCATATGCACAGGAAACTTTTTAGAAGATACTTCGACTTAGGTACAGTCAGTTCATTAGCTTAGGCAGATTTTAATATTTCTTTGAGCTGAAGTTATTTTTCCAGGCAACTGTACACTGTCTCCATGAAACATATAAGTGTCAAAAGCGCAAAGGGTTTTGTCTCAAATCAAAAATTGACACCACTCTACCAAGAAATTCTCTCTGAGTCCAGCAAAAATAGAGTAGGCATTCTTTATGAGCTGGCATTGCTTCCCTGCCAAAGACTTAACCTGATAACTCTAAATTAATGTTCTGAGGCCAATTGGCCATCATAGCCCACTTGGTTAATCAAATTCCTCTCACACTCTGCACTTGTTCTGGACCTACTGGTGATACTCTGAGCGTTTCTCACTTGCCAATTAATGAGGAAACCTAAGTTCACTTTGAAATAAGGAACCCTGCTATGTTTGGATGTTCATGATGTTCCAGGAACTCCGAAGACCATGCCCTGAACTTTCTCCACATTGTCTTTAGTTTTTTTCCTGTCCTTGTCCTCATGTCCATCCCCACTGGCAGACCATCAGGGGCCATTTGTAGCGCTCAGTCTCAACATCCATCAGCGAGCCCAGTGGGGTCCCCCACCCATCACACTGACGGCTAATTTAGGACATGGCTTCTTCTTGGATCTGGATTCCAGAATGCATATGGGACATATTCTTCCTCCCTTCCACTCTTCTATCCCCTCCCTCATGGGAACAGATCAAACTGAGAAGAAAGAGAAGACAAGGGAATGCAATTCCCCTCTCCAGGTTTCATTAGCTGCCGGATTTCTTATCACGGCTATATGATCATGTATAACAATATTACATTTATTTAGCAGCTACTCCTTGCCAAGCAGTCTAAAAAGTGCATTCTGTGTGTTATGAGATATAATGGAATCCTCTTAGCAATTCTATAAAATAGATATCATTTCATAAATAGATGTCATTGTTACCATCCACATTTCATGAATGAGGAAACTGACACAGAGAGAAGTTAAATAACTTTCACATTTGATAAAAGACAGTTATGTCTTTGAAATTCTTGCTCTAACCATCCCCAGACTACTCTGCAGGACCGCCATACCATGTGATAAGTGCTGTAAGTGGGTTTGTATAAAGCCATGGAACGTCAAGGACCAGAAACAAGCAGCAGAATGCCACCCACCTCCCTGCCATGTCTACATCCTCATCTCTAGAACCTATGACTATGTTAGGTCACATGGTGAAGGAAATTAAGGTTACAGATGGAATTAAGCTTGCTAGTCAGCTGACCTTCAAGTATGGAGATGACCCTGGGTCACTGGAGCAGGTCTGACATAATCATAGTGGCCCTCTAAAAGGGAGAAGGGAAGCAGAAGTTCAGAGTCAGAGAAAGACTTTAAGATGCTGCCTGACTGGCTTTGCAGATGGAGGAAAGGGTCCATGAGGCAAGGGAATATAGGCAGCCTCCAGATACTGAAAAAGCCAAGAAACAGATTCTCCCCTAGGACCTCCAGAAGGAATACATCCTGCCAACAACTTGCTTTTAGTTCAATGAGACTCTTTTTGACTTATGACCTCCAGCATCATAAGATAATAAATGTATACTGTTTTAAGCCACTAAGTGTGTGATAATTTATTTTGGTGGTGATAGAAAACCAATACAGATGTCCTGTGTGGTCAGGGACAGATAGGAGATGGTATCTGAGCAAAGTTGGCAAGAATGTGTAACAGATCTCTGGGCAAGAAAGAAATGTGGAGAAGGGGACTCTCAGCAGAGAGCAAGAAAAACACTAAGGCTCAGATCATGACACAGAGTGTGGGCAGGGGACAGCGGGTGTCCTAGTGAGGCTGGCACAAGGCACAAGTTCAGAGCAGCAGAGAGAAATCCAGAAGGACCTGATATGCCAGAATAAAAAGTGAAGATTTTATCTTGCAGGAAAGGATACTATTAAAGGATTTCTAATAAAGACAAATTTTAATTTCAGAAAGAACACTCTGGTTGCATTATTAACAACAACACTCATGAGTATGGAGGATGAGTTGGGAGGAGGAGGGGTGGCCTAGAGACTAGGAAAAAACTAGTTATCTAAGAAAGAGATGATAAAGGCCAGAGAGAGCAAGGTTGGAGGATGTAACAGGTTTGAAAGATACTCAAAAGGTATAATTCATAAGATCTGGTGACTTGTTTGATGTCAACAACCTTCCTGGCTTGTGAGATTAAGAGGATGTTGCTATTAGCAAAGGCCAAAAAAAAAAAAAAAAAAAAAAAAAAAAAAACCAAAAAGGCAGCATGCATTGGAAAGAGGGAAGCTATTTTGGTTTTGAACAAATAATGATGGTTACAATTTATTAAGTGCCTATTATGTGCCAGTTCTTTATATATATATATATTACCTCCTGTAATACTCATACTGACACTTATTATTTTCATTGTCAGGTGGCAAAATGAGACTCTGCTCTGGTATAGGAACAAAGATTTTCTTAGGGTAAACCAAAATTTTCTCTCCATCCACTCTAACACTCTGCCATGTGGCATGTGATGGGCTAATGGGCAAAAGTATTTTATGGTGATGTCCAATAAACAATTCAAAATTCAAGTCTGAAAGTGAGACTTGGACTTGGCATTTAAAGAAATTGGCTGTCATCTGCACACAGGCTGAGAATGGCTGAAATTGTTCAGATTAAGAAAAAACTAGGCGCCTGCCTGACTCAGTCAGTTGAGCGTTCAACTCCTAGTTTTGGTTCAGCTCATGATCAAGGGTCATGGGATCAAGCCCCATGTCGGGCTCTGAAATGAGTGTGGAGACTGCTTAAGATTCTCTCTCTCTCTGTCTCTCTGTTCCTCTCTCCTGCTTGCTCTCTCTCTCTCTCTCTCTCTCTCTCTCTGAAAAACAAAACAAAACAAAACACTAGAATTTAGGCAGGAACCTAGAAGGACACATTGTCAAAAGGATGGACCAAGGAAGTTAAGACAGTGTAAGAGGCCAAGGTGTGCCAAGGATGCAAGACAAAACATGAAGCAAAATGATGTCACAGAGCCAAATGGAAGTGTCACCTACAGCAAGCTCCCACCAGTATGTGCTGGTGAAATATAATTATATACAAAATCTTCCCCAGTCCAGAAATCCTCTTCTCAAAGGTAGTAGAGAAATGGTGCACCTGGGTGGCTCAGTCGGTTAACTCTTGATCTTGACTCAAGTCTTGATCTCAGACAGCCCACATTGGGCTCTGTGCTGGGCGTGGAGCCTACCTAAAAAAAAAAAGTACTAGAGAAAGAAAATGAGTTATTATTAAGTAAGCTTTAAAGCAGAATGTGAAACACATCACAGGCAATTGCCAAGACATAAAGAAATCTCATCCTTTTTTTTAATGTTTATTTATTTTTGAGAGAGATAGAAAGCACGAGCAAGGAAGGGGCAGAGAGAGACAGACAGAGAGACAGAGAGACAGAGACAGAAAATCCCGAGCAGGCTCCTCACTGTCAGTACAGAGCCTGATGCAGAGCTCGATCTCACAAACCATGAGATTGTGACCTGAGCCAAAATCAAGAGTCAGTTGCTTAAGCGACAGAGCCACACAGGCACCCCAGAAATCTCACCCTTTTATACAGAGAAGCAGATACAAACGATTACATCATGTGCTTAAGATAAGCAATAACTAGTCCTCAAGTAAGAGAATATGATAGCACCATTTATCACACATAGTTCATCTTAATTTTACCTACTAGTAGAGGTGACCATCTGTGTTAGCTAAGTGGCTTTATACAAAGGAAAACCACTTTTTCATTTCTTTATGGCAGGAGGTAGTTTTGCAGGTTGGAACAAGGCACCCATTGTCATGCCATTTAGGGTCCTGCCCACCCACCCTCCCCCCACACACACACATACACACACACACATGCAGAATCTGGGAGACAGGGGTGCTCTCTCTCTTGATGTTTATATTACAAAGAGACGGTCCTGTGTCCTGGAAAAGACATTCTTGGAGCATATATCTGACAAAAGACCTGTGAAGTCTTCAGAAGGATTTATAGTCACCTCTCAGAGAGGAAAAAAATGCACAATTATAAGTTTTCTAAAGTAAATGCTCTAAGAAGAAGAGAGAAATCTCTTATTTTCAACGGAGAATTAAACCTCTTATTTTTATTGTTTTATTATTGTTGTTTAATGTTTATTTATTTTGAGAGAGACAGAGGGAGAGACAGAGAGAGAGAGAGCACACAAAGGAGGGAAGGGCAGAGATAGAGAATCCCAAGCAGCACCCCACCCCCCACCACTGTCAGTGCAGAGCCTGACACAGGGCTCCATCTCACAAACCATGAGATCAAGACCACAAACCATGAGATCAAGACTTGGACACTTAACTGACTGAGTCACCCAGGTGCACCATAAGCCTCTTGTTTTAAATACATGCTTGTCTTTACATATGAATGGGGAACCTCCAAGCAATCAAGTAAGATATCATCTGAAATAAGGTTCTTTTTGTTTTGTTCTGTGTTTAAAGATTTGGCAGTTAGAAGTTTCAAGATTGCAATGGGTTGAGAAGGGAATATGGAGAGTTAATGAGGACAGAAAGCTGCTGTACTTTGCAAGAAGTTTGGTCAGGAAGAAAAATAAAGAAATTGAGCTTCTGCCAGAGGCCAGATTTGCGACAGACACCCAACCAGGTTTATTTGTTAAAGGCAAAGAGGCAGTGGAAAGGACTAGTTTCTGGAACCAGGAGAGAGAAGGTATGGTGCAGAGTTTGGGAGGAAGTGAGAAGAGGGGATGGTCAAGAGCGAGGTAGAGGGATTCACCTGGGCCAGGAAGAGAGACAGATAGCTCTTCTTCCAAGTCCAGAGTGTGGGAATTAAGGAAGGGAAGAAGGTGTGGGAACATGCAGGTTTGGAGGAAAGAGTGAAGTGTGTGTTTATATTTAACATACTCTATAGTTTCTAGGAAAATAGAGGCAAAAAGATCCATAGTTTAACAAGTTTAAGGGAAGGTCGTGTGCCTTTGACTTAGCCAAAGATGAGAATAGGAGTCTCAGACTGACATCACAAGGCTCTGGTCACAGGTTCATCAGAGACTACATTGAGATGACACATACGATGTACCCAGCACAACACCTAGCAAAGAGTAGTAGTTGGTACATGCTTACTGTTAACATCACCCGAGGTCAGACAAGCAAATCCTGGAGCCCAAACTGGAATCTGCACTCAGTGCTCTGACCTCTATGCCATGCTACCTTTTGCCATCTGGGTGACCTAGACTACTTGTTAACTTCTCCGGTTCTCAGTTCACTGCAAAATGAGAGGATTGACTTCATTGATCTAAATCTCTTAATCCCACTGAGTCTGTAGCATTGGGGTAGGAACCCATCATTGAATTGTCATCTGGGAACACTACAAGAAGGCACATGGAGAGGCTCATAGTCCTGAGAAGAGAGTAGGGCACCAGGAACAAGGAGATACTGGAACTTGGTACACATTGTCTCTTCCTAATTCCTTAGGTGCCTGGATTTTTCTTTTTCTCTTTCTTAATTTTTAAAAATGTTTATTCATTTTTTGAGAGAAAGAGAGAGAGAGAGAGACAGAGCATGAGTTGGGGAGGGGCAGAGAGAGAGGAAGACACAGAATCTGAAGCAGGCTCCAGGCTCTGAGCCATGAGCACAGAGACTTATGCAGGGCTCAAACCCACGAACCATGAGATCATGACCTGAGCTGAAGTCAGATGCTTAGCCAACTGAGCCACCCAGGCGCTCCACCTGGATTTTTCTTATACTCATTAAACATGAGACTTGGAAATTATGTGACTATTCCAAGGTCACATAGCTAGTGTGAGAGGGCCATGATTCAAACCCAGATATGACTCCAGAATTCATGATATTTTCACCACTTCAGGCCCAGAATGGTTCTTAAATAGTATTTCTCTGAGAAAAAAAAAAGTAGCTATACACAAGATCAGTCTAGGGCCAGTAGGTGACACTAGAAGGTGGGAAAACACCTGTAACAAGATAGTGTTCATATATATTAGGCTGTTAGAAAAAATTACTGAGAAAGGCTTTGAAATTTAGTGAGTATTCTTAGTCCATCCACCTGAGTTATTTTCAACTTTCATGGTGTTTGACCAGGTTATACTACAGCTTTGTGGAAATGGAAATTGACTATAGAAACCTAATAGTAATCAAATAATTCCTGCTATAGAAATGCAAATTCTGTCACAAGGAAGTTCAGTTGGCTTCCTTCCCCCATCCTGGAGAAAGCTAGTTCACTTTGCTTGTAATTTGCTTAATGCAAATACAATTCCAAGTTCTTAATGGCTTATAATGGTGTCTGTTCTTTGGATTCCTCCTTTGAATCATTTGTAATGACTTCCTAGTTCTTTCATTAATTAATGAGTTAAATAAAATCTTTGATGTGTGTTCATTTTATATTTGTATGAAAGTCATCATTTTAAATCCCTGTGGCTTTTTTGTGTTTTTTAGTGCTCATTTATTTATTTTGAGAGAGAAAGAGAGAGAGCATGAGCTGGGAAGAGGCAGAGAGAGAGGGAGATAGAGAATTCCAAACAGGTTCCATGCTGTCAGCACAGAGCTTGGTCTCATGAGCCATGAAATCATGACCTAAGCCAAAAGCAAGAGTTGGACTTGAGTTTGGCTTAACCACTTGAGCCATCCAGATACTCCCAAACCATGTTTTTATCCTTGGTTATTCCTAGTTTCAAACTGCTCCATAATAAGAGCTACACCCTGCCCACCCAGGTCTTTGTTCCTTTCCAGCATCATGGAAAGTAGCCACTGCCATGAAGACTTAGGCTGTGTGTCTGAAATTGTCCCTGGGAAGAAGACAGATTAGAGAAATTAAGTCTGGTCCTTTTTCCCTAGGGAGGGAAAAGGGAGATGTATTGAGCCTAATATGGTGATGGGGCTGAGGAAGCAGTAAGTTAGATATGAAAGCACCCAAGAAAACCAGTCAGCTTCCCTGATTGCAGGATGAACAGATACCAGAAGACCCCCCACCCCAAAAATCCCATGTTCAGCTCAATTTGCACAGGTGCTAGGGAATGATACTGGGGAAGGGAGAATGGCTCTATTTGTGCATGTTGAGCAGAAGATCTGGAAGTTGCCATGTACCCCTTGGAAGGGTTACAGAAGTGCTGTGGAGTTGCCACATAAAATATAAGATGCCTAGGTAAGCTTGAATTTCAGATAAACAGATAATTTCTGATAATATCTGAATTTCAGATAATTTAAAACATATTTTTAGTGGGGTGCCTTGGTGGTTCAGTCGGTTAAGCATCCAACTCTTGGTTTTGGCTCAGGCCATGATCTCACCCTTTGTGAGTGTAGGCTCTGCATCAGGCTCCATGCAGACAGTTGAGGAGCCTGCTGGGATTCTCTCTCTCTCTCTCTCTCTCTCTCTCTCTCTCTCTCTCACCCTCTCCCTGCTCACATGCTCTCGCTCTCTCAAAATAAAAAACATTTTTAAAATCTTTTAAGATATATTTTTACTTCCATACTTATACTAAACACTATTTGTTGTTTTGTGAAATTCAAATTTGACTGGTATTCCATGTTTTTATTTGCTGAGTCTGATAACCTCAGCTGAGAGATCACACTCAATCATCAGAAGGCCAGAGAACACAACAGAGCATCTCCTCAAGGCAGAGAATAACAAGAATCCAAAAGCTTTCCAGAGCCTCCAGACTCAGAGGCTCCTTCCATCCACCATCATGGATGTCCCAGAGACAGACACCCAGACACCCAACTGGGGAGGGACAACTGGGAGCAGCAGTCTGAAAGCCAGTGTGATCCAAACAGGATTATCTAAAAGGGAAGAGAATTTATTACCTTCAATTACCAGGTTTAAAGTTGTTGTTCCCATCCTTGCAAATAGGAACTTGTAGGGAAGGAAAATTTTTTTCTCTACCTATCTAGATTCTTCTGGCTAGTCAATTAATCAAATTGACATAAGACAAATTAACAGGAGAAAATAAAATTTAGTTATGTGTGTATAGGGCCCCATAAAAAATATGAGACCAAACACAAAGTTGGCCAGTTGAGGCTTCTATGCCATCCTGAGCTAAGGATGGGATAGGGGCCTGGGCTTCACAAGGGAGGAGAGTAATTCACAGGACAAGAAAAAAAAAAAAAAAGCAGCTGTTTGCTAATTAGATATTTGCCTTGCCATACAAACAGTATGTTTCAGATAAAACATTCTAGTAATAACACTTTTTCTAGGACAGGCCCCTGTTAAAGAACAAAAACTCAAGAAATAAATTTGAAGATCTAATTGTCTTTATTAAGTGATTCAAGAATCAGTCAGCATCCTATTTAGCAAGTAGAGAGATGCTCTGAGGAATTGTACAAAAACGGAAGGTTTTTATCAGAAGAAGGGTGGGTCAAGGAAATTATTAGCAACAGGAAAGTTTGTTTCAGGAGAGGTAATATTTCTCTAGGGGAAAAGCAGGTGCTGTTATCATGCAGATGACCTCATCTTCCTTTTGGGGTTGGAGAGGGCCCATGTGGCAGATTATCTCATTGGTGCTGACCAGAAAATTCCTGACTGACCAGTAAAGACCCCATTTCTGGGGGAGGTTGAAACTGCAGTTAGGTTTAAGCCTCATTTTGGTGATGTGGCCTAGCATAAGTGACTCCATTTTGGCCTGGAGTTTTCTTTTTGATACCCAGTAACTAAATTCTTTTAGGTAGCAAGGAAGAGATAAAAGTTTTCTTGAGTCTCCTGGGTCTTGATTGCCTTCACCTCTAAATAATTCACATGCCAAAGTGACATATTTTGGGGTGTTTTGCTTCCTCTCAGAGTCTTGGAAAAAGAAATAAAGAGAAGTGAAGGAGGAAAAATAATTTTCCCTCTACCTTTCTAGGTTATGGCTGAGACACTCCCACCCCCACCCTCATAATGAAGGACAGGTTAACAAGAGAAAAACAAACAGAAGCTTAATAACATATATACCTTCTGTATACATGGAAGAGACCCAGGAAAACTGGGTAACTCCTTGAAATAACTCAAGCCATCACCCAAAATATTATCTCCAGCTAAAGACAAAAGATGTTTGTGGGTGGGGTGAAGTTGTGGGGCCAGTGGTCAGAGGTTTCCAGGTAAAGCACAGTAAGTGAGGTGTGGTTGTTATGCAGATTTAAGTCTCTGCTTTCTCCACTGAATTGATAAGAATTTCTAGAGATTTATAGTCATTTTTATCTTCCTGGTGCAGAGACATCTTTACAAATGGAGATTTTCCCTGTAAATTTAAATGTCTTTTACAAAAGTGTAACTTTTACTCTGTTTTCAGAGTTTCTCTTGTGTTTAGTTCCTCATAAATAACAATCTTAAAATAATCCCTATGCCTAGAGGCATGTTTGGGAGTGACAGATTCCACTCCCCTTAGAAGCTATGTTTTTCTTTGCTTATACATCTAAACAGTGTGGGTGTTAAAGTTTGATTCTGCAATGCTGACTGAACAGATGTTGGGCATAGGAGTCTGGACAATTCCTAACAACAAAGGCCAAGAAGAGCACCTAGTCCCCTACCGAGAATAGTGTTCAAAGTTCAAGTTACACCCAGATACCAGGGGCAGATGCCTCGTGCCCATCTCTACTTGTATCTGTTAGGGTACCCAGAAAACATGTGCCCCCACCACCACTTCCTGCACGAAATGGTGAGGATTTGGTCTCTGGTTTTGTATATCCTTGGCTTTTGCATAAGGCATGTTCAGAAGACCACCGGGAACTTTTGAAAATGACTAATCAAGCAATTAAGTTAAATCCAGCAACGAAAATTTCCCTTAAGTGAAAACACCTGAGATCTTCTCTCCAGGAAGGAATTATGCTCAGTACTTCACAAAGCTTTTATGAAGATTAATAAATTGATGTTTTCAAAGGTGTTTGAGAACTCTGGATAATAGTGTCTACATTGCATGTTTTAGAAGTTTATGAAGATTTGCATTAATAAGGTATTTATTTGCTTTTCCTGAAAAAGCAAACTAGACCAGATATTTCCTAGGCAGCTACCTGCCACATATGGCTTTTGAGCACTTAAAAATGTGACCAGTGTGACTGAAGAACTGAATTTTAAATTGTATTTAATTTAAATTAATTTAAATTTAAATAGTCATTACAGGAAGCAATGTTAGAACAATGACAAAACAGGAAAATTTAAGATTTAAAGTAAAGTCTTAATGGTAATGACAATTATTAAGGCACTTGCTATCGTTATAAATATTTTTAACATTAACATCAGGGTTTCCCAAATTAGTTTTGCAAATAACACTTTCCCCTCAGGAAACAGAATGCTTGATTAAACAAAATGAGGGGCACCTGGGTTGTTCAGTCAGTTAAGCCTTTGACTTTGACTCAGGTCGTGATCTCCCAGTTAGCAAGTTTGAGCCCACAGCCGGCTGGCTCTCTGTTGTCAGTGCAGAGCCCACTTTGGATACTCTATCCCTCTCGTTCTCTGCCCCTCCCTTGCCCATGCTCTCTCAAAAATAAATAAAACATTTTAAAAAATGAAACAGGACTTGTCAGATCCTTTAATGTTTTTTTTTTTAATTTTTTTTTTCAACGTTTATTTATTTTTGGGACAGAGAGAGACAGAGCATGAACGGGGGAGGGGCAGAGAGAGAGGGAGACACAGAATCGGAAACAGGCTCCAGGCTCTGAGCCATCAGCCCAGAGCCCGACGCGGGGCTCGAACTCACCGACCGCGAGATCGTGACCTGGCTGAAGTCGGACGCTTAACCGACTGCGCCACCCAGGCGCCCCTTTAATGTTTTTTTTTTAATGTTTATTTATTTATTGAGAGAGAGTGTGAGCATGAGCAGGGGAGGAGCAGAGAGAAAAGGAGAGAGAGAATCCCAAGCAGGCTCCATGCTGTCGGTGCAGAGCCCAACTTGATCTCATGAACCATAAGCTTATGACCTGAGCCGAAATCAAGTTCTGATGCTTAACACACTGAGCCACCCCAGCACTCCAGATCCTTTAATATTAATATGCATTATGCATATCTAGGAAGAGGACATTATATTCAGGATTTTCAATGTTTCTACCAAATTTATTTACTTCCAGAACCACTTTCACCCACAAAGTACCTA
Organism: Herpailurus yagouaroundi; assembly: GCF_014898765.1. Classification (NCBI taxonomy): domain Eukaryota; kingdom Metazoa; phylum Chordata; class Mammalia; order Carnivora; family Felidae; genus Herpailurus; species Herpailurus yagouaroundi. Next base: position 8,928,083 of record NW_024412436.1, read on the forward strand.
CTCATATCTGAAACTTGTGTTTGAGAAATCTCCTGAAACACAGTTTGAGAAATCCTGGTGTGGAGAGAAGAGACACAGTAAAATTAAGATCTTGAATCTACACATATTGCTTTTGAAGTGAGCTGATGTCCAGACACAGCATTAGGACTTGAGGCTATTCACTATTTTGTGTTGATGTCCTTTTTCCATCACTACACGCATCTCACTCAATCCTATCCCTTAACTGCCCCAACCTATATTCCTTCACAACTGTAGCTAAAAAACAGTCTATATGACAGCCAAAAACAGTTGTTTTTTTTTTTTACTTTTTCTAAACATAAGAACACATTTTTTTTAAGGTAATTTCTTCTTTAAAAAAAATTTTTTTAACATTTATTTGTTTTTGAGAGACAGAGTGTGAGTGGGGGAGGGGCAGAGAGAGGAAGACAGAATCCAAAGCAGACTCCAGGCTCTGAGATGTCAGCACAGAGCCCCACGTGGGGCTGGAACTTATGAACTGTGAGATCATGACTTAACTGAAGTCTGATGCTTAACTGACTGAGCCACTCAGGCATCCCAAGAACACACTTTAAAAATGAATTCTTATATAAAATGCTATAATCTCTGTATATAGAAGATAAAAACAACATCTCATAGCTATAAAAGTGTTTTAGACATATACATTTACATTAATCTGTCAGGATAATTAATAAAAACAATAAAAAATTTCTCACTGGGAGTTGGGAACATTAATAGGCATCTTACATCATTCTCAGCAGGTAATTGATTTTGTTTTGTTTCAGTTATAAACATATTTTATTTATTATTTTTTTAAATGTTTATTTATTTATTAATTTTTAAAATTTTTAATGTTTATTTCTGAGACAGAGAGAGACACACACAGAGACAGAGTGCAAGCAGGGGAGGGGCAGAGAAAGAGGGAGACACAGTATTCAAAGCAGGTTCCAGGCTGTCATCACAAGGCCTGACACAGAGCTTGGACTCACAAACTGTGAGATCATGACCTGAGCTGAAGTCTTCCACTTAACTGACTGAGCCACCCAGGTGCCTCTATAAACACATTTTAAAACATGACTTAAACACATAAGTAATTGTATGTAGTAACAGAGCTTTATGTGTATTTTGTTTTATTATTTTTTTACTAGCTGACTTGCAATTACAAGATACTCTTTTTTTTTTTTTTAATTTTTTAAATATTTACTTTTGAGATAAAGAAAGCATGAGTGGGCAAGGAGAAAAAAGAGAGGGAGACACAGAATCTGAAGCAGGCTCCAGGCCAGGCTCTGAGCTGTTGCGGGGCTCAAACTCATGAACCGCGAGATCATAACCTGAGCCAAAGTTGGTTGCTTAACTGACTGAGCCACCCAGGTGCCCCACAATTACAAGATACTCTTAAGTTAAGCAGATTTAGCAGGAAAAACTTCATGTCAATATTAATTTATATAAATTGAAATTTCCACTTCCAGTCAAGATGCATGCAATAAAAGGGACCAGATTTATCCTTCATACATAATAATAAAACACACACACACACACACACACACACACACACACACACACACACAGATGAAATATAGGAAACAAAGGTTTTCCATCAGTGGACATCAGGCAGCACAAGAGAGGGAAGCATACAACTTGAGTCTCACAGGTGCCCCAGCTAACAGCCCTGAGAGAGTTTCTAGGTTGCAGCTCAGAGAGGAGGATCCCAAGTGGGTCCCAGCAGTCTCCCAGACAGGAGGAGACAGACCTGGATGTCTAGGCAGGCCAAGGCAGCTAAATTCACAGAGTACCAAGGAAGAGAGAGCTGAACAGAGAAAGAGTTGAAGAAATCTGCAGAGGGTCCCCCTTGATTCTTTAGGGGAGTACTGACCAGCATATATGTAGGGGAAGCTACCCTAGGAGCTCACATGAGGCTGGAAATAGAGGCATATCTTATTTTACTGTGCTTTGCTTTATTGTGGTTTTTTTTTTGTTTGTTTGTTTGTTTGTTTTTTTTTTACAAATTGAGGGTTTGTGGCAACCTGTGGTAAGCACATCTCTCAGTGCTATTTTTTCCAACAGCATTTGCTCACTTTGTGTCTCTGTGTCACATTTTGGTCATTCTCACTATATTTTAAACTTTTTCATTAATATTATATTTCTTATGGTGATCTGTGATCAGTGATTATGACCTGCTGGAAGCTCAGATGATGGTTAGCATTTTTAGCAATAAAATCTTAAAATTTAGGTATGTACATTGATTTTACAGACATATTGCCACTTACTTGACCACAGTATAGTTTAAACGTAACTTTTATATGTTCATTTGATTCTTTTTCTTATAATTTTCACCTTATTAAGTGAACTTGCAATATCTTCAAGGTATGTCTGTGGCTTGTGTCTCCCCCAGCCAAAGTAGAAAATCCCCTTAACTCATAGGACATTGGGTAGATCAATAAAAGCATTTTGCCTAAACAAAGGAGCAAAATTTGCCTTAACCTAAAGGCTGTTCTGATCCCACCTAATAAAAGCAAGCCTTAAAAGAATCAATTTGTTTCCAAGTAACTGACTATATCCCAGAACAAAGGCCAAGAATATTTATAAGAATATAAAAATACCCAGCATTCAAAAAGGTAAAATTCAAAATGTTTAGTATCCAGTTACACACTATCAAGCGTGCAAAAAAAACAGGCAAGTATGAGCCGTGATGAGAAGAAAATTAATCAACAGAAATAGACCCCCAAATGACAAAGATAGGATTTATAGACAAAGGGCACAGAAGTGTTATTAAAACTATGTTCCATATGTTCCAGATGGTAGAAGAAAGAGCACATTAAGTACTCAGAAAAGATATAAAAAGATGGTTTTTAATTTCTATTATTTTTTAAAGTTTATTTATTTATTTTGAGAAGGGGGGCAGAGACAGAGAGAGAGAGATAGTGAAAGAGAGAGAGAGGATTCCAAGCAGACTCTGCTTTGTCAGTGTGGGGCCCAATGTGGGGCTTGATCTCACAAATTGTGAGATAATCAAGAGTCAGACACAGAGCCAGCTAAGCCACCAAGGTATCCCTAAAAAGATAGTTTTTTTTAAAGATCTAGATCAGGGGCGCCTGGGTGGGGCAGTCGGTTAAGCGTCCGACTTCAGCCAGGTCACGATCTCGCGGTCCGTGAGTTCGAGCCCTGCGTCAGGCTCTGGGCTGATGGCTCAGAGCCTGGAGCCTGTTTCCGATTCTGTGTCTCCCTCTCTCTCTGCCCCTCCCCCGTTCATGCTCTGTCTCTCTCTGTCCCAAAAATAAATAAACGTTGAAAAAAAAAATTTTAAAGATCTAGATCATATTTCTAAAGATGAAAACTATAAAATCTGAGATGAAAAATACACTGGAATGATTAGTGGAAGATTAGAGAATGGAAAGGGAAAGATTAATTAACCCAAAGACACCAATAGAAACTAACTAAAAAAAGTCAAAAAAAAAAAAAAAACGGTACAGAGCATCAGGACAACATTAATCAGCCCAATTTCCATGTAATTAGAATCCTGGAATAAGAAGTGAGAGAGCTGGAGTAATGTAATTACCATTTGAAGAAATAATAACCAAATTTTTTCCACATTTCATGGAAGCCATAAACCCAGAAATCTAAGATCAAAACCTCCATGGGTTGGCTGGGTGGCTTAGTTGGTTGAGTGTCCGACTCTGATTTCAGCTCAGGTCATGATCTCATGGTCATGAGATCGATCCCTGTGTTGGGCTCTGCAGTAGGCACGAAGCCTACTTAAGATTTTTTCTCTCTCTCCCTCTGCCCCTCTCCTCTGCTCACGCTCTCTCTCAAACAAACAAGCAAAAGAAAAAAGCAAACAAACAACTCCAAATACTAGAAACATGAAGAAAACTACACTAAGGCACATCAAAATCAAATTGCTTAAATCCAGTTTTACAGAGAAAAATCTTAAAAGCAGCCCGAGAACCAGGAAGTGGAAGAAGGCCCAGCCCCAACTCAGGAAATTGCAGTCAGCATCACACCACCTGCTAAGGCCCTTTGCTCTTATCCAGACTAAGATATGACACTTTGCCTCTCCTCCTCAATACTTTTATTCTCCTCAGCTATTGTGCTTTGGTTGGGAGACATTTGACCAAAGTCATTGGTATCAGTCAAGGTCAATCAGAGAAGCAAAACCACTAGATTTTATAGAAGATATTCCTTAAGGCAGGCTGCTGAGGAGGGAAGACAGATGTGAAGTGAGGGAGAGCAGAAACAAGGAAAAACCCACAAAAATGGATGGGGGTCCTTGTCAGTTCTTGTTGCATATGACCCTGATGATACATATGTCCTTCAGAAGCCAACGCCCTTCATGACTGAGCTAAACACACACACAGGGGTGAGAGAAACTGGAGGATAATTCAGGGGATGGAGGGACAGTTTTAGTCCTGACCCCTACCTCATCCTAACAAAGTGCACCTTCAGAAGAGAGTCAACAAGGTGTGTGAACCACAAAGTGGATGCAACTTCACTTACTCCCCAAAGTTTCCTACAAGAATCTGTCTAGTGGGGACCCCTGGGTGGCTCAGTCACCTAAGCATCAGACTTCAGCTTAGGTCATGATCTCGCTGCCTATGAGTTCAAGCTCCACATCAGGCTCTGTGTGGACAGCTCGGAGCCTGGAGCCTGCTTCGGATTCTATGCCTCCCTCTCTCTCTGCCCCTCCCTTGCTTGCACTCTGTCTCTCTCAAAAATAAACAAACATTAAAAAAAAGAATTTTTTTAGTGGTCCATCTTAACCAGAAACAATACGAACAAGATTTCCAGGAAATATAATCCAATCACATTGACAAATTAAAAACCACCACAGCAATTAAAACAGCATTTGTGAGATAGCAGAGAATTTCAATTATTTTTCTGGTCCTAGTTAGAACTGATAAACAAAAATGTGTCTTTGGATGGTCTATCTAAGCTTATTGCATAATGAATTATTCTACAGTCACCTTTGTTTGTTTTAGAAATCCTGCAAGAGGGGCGCCTGGGTGGCTCAGTCACTTAAACGTTCAACTTCAGCTCAGGTCATGATCTCGCAGTTTAGGAATTCAAGACCCTCATTGGGCTCTGTGTTGGCAGCTCAGAGCCTGGAGCCTGCTTCGGATTCTGTGTCTCCCTCTGTTTCTTCCCTTCTCCCCCCAAAAAATAAAAACATTAAGAAAAAAATTTAAAGAAATCCTGCAAGAAAACTGCTGAATTCCTCAGGTACAAGTGGCTCACACTGCCTTTTCAATGGAGAGACCACACACTGGATAAAAATATTTTTATTATTATTATTTTTAACTTACATCCAAGTTAGTTAACATATAGTGTAATAATTATTTCAGGAGTAGAATCCAGTGATTCATCCCCTACATATAACACCCAGGGCTCATCCCAGCAAGTGTCCTCCTTAATGCCTCTTGCCCATTTAGCCCATCCCCGCCCCCCACAACCCCTCCAGCAACCCTCAGTTTGTTCTCTGTATTTAAGAGTCTCTTATGTTTTGTCTCCCTCTCTTTTCTTATATTATTTTTGATTCCCTTCCCTTAGTTCATCTATTTTGTATCTTAAATTCCACATATGAGTGAAATCATATGATATTTGTCTTTCTCTGACTTACTAATTTCACTTAGCATAATACACACTCGTTTCATCCATGTTGTTGCAAATGGCAAGACTTCATTCTTTTTGATCTGGTCCTTTCTAGTCTTTGTTGATTTGGGTATTTTTTGTCTTGTTTTGTCTTTTCTCCCCCTCAGAGAGTCCCCCTTAAAATCTCTTGCAGGGCTGGTTTAGGAGTCATATACTTCTTTAGCTTTTGTTTGTCTGAGAAACTCTTTTTCTCTCATTCTATTTTGAATGACAGCTTTGCTGGATAAAGAATTCTTGGCTGCATATTTTTCTGATTCAGCATGTTGAATATAGCTTGCCACTCCTTTCTGGCCTGCCAAGTTTCTGTGGATAGGTCTGCTGTGAACGTGATCTGTCTTCCCTTGTAGGTTAAGGCCCTTTATTTCCCTTGCTGCTTTCATAATTGTTTCCTTGTCTGTATTTTGTGAATTTGACTATGATATTCCTTGTTGATGGTGTTTGCTGAATCTAATTGGAGTTCTCTGTCTTTCTTGGATTTTTATGTCTGTGTCTTTCTCCAGATTAGGAAAGTTTTCAGCTATAATTTGCTCACATAAACCTTCTACCCCTTTTTCTCTCCCTTCCTCTTCTTGGACTCCTATGATTCAGATATTATTCCTTTTTAATAAGTCACTGAGTTCTCTAATTCTTGTGTCATGCTCTTTTGCCTGAGTTTCCCTCTTTTTTTCTGCTTCATTATTCTCCATAATTTTGTCTTCTGTATCACTGATTCGCTGCTCTGCTTCGTCCATCCTTGTTACCGTGGCATCCATCTGAGATTGCATCTCAGTTATAGCATTTTTAATTTCATCCTGACTAGATTTTCTTTTATCTCCACAGAAAGGGATTCTATGCTTTTTTCAACCCCAGCTGGTATTCTTATTATCGTGGTTCTAAATTCTAGTTCAGACATCTTACTTATATCTGTGTTGATTATACCCCTGGCTCTCATTTCTTCCTATTCTTTCATTTGGGGTGAATTCCTTCATTTTGTCATTTTGGAGGAAGAAAAAGAATTAATAAAATTAAATTAAAATTAAAAATTAAAAAATTAAAAACAATACAAAAACTCAAATAAAGGAAGCTATATCCTAGGTGTGTTTTGGGCTGATTGTTGAAAGAAGCTTGATAGAATAGAGAAAAAAAGGGGGGGAAAGTAAGAAAAATCTAAAAAAATTTAAAATATATATACCATAAAATAGAATAAAATGAAATGAAGAAAGTGAAATAGAATTTAAAATTTACAAAAAATAAAAAACATCATAAAAAGAATTTTTTAAAAAATTTAAAGGGAAATAAAAATAAATGTTTCTCTTTCTGTATTCAAGAAAAAGAAAAGAAAGGAGAAAAAGAAAAAAAATTTTAAACAAAAGCAAAAAGCAAAAACAAAAAAAAAAAAACCCAAATCGATGAATTAGCAAACAGAATGAAACATGAATGAAGTTACATCCAGTTTCCCCTAGAACTCAAACTATGAAGCACTGTATAGTCTGTACATTAAGCAGGTGGATAGACTTGTGGTTGTCCTCTAGGGCATGTTCTTAGAAAGCGCAGTTGGGCAGGACTTGGTGTAATGACTCCTTTCTCCAGTAGGTGGAGTTGCTTAGCTTACTGGGATGGATCTGTGTGGTCTGCATGTGAGTGTATGTGCATGCGTGGAAGAGGTGAAAATGACATCACCCTCTTCCTAGTTTCTGACACAGGAACCCATAATCAAGTGCCTCTCCTTTGTCTCTGGCTTCTATCCATTCCCAGCTTCTACACTGTCATTGTCCAAACTGTCAGCCTGCCAGGTGGCATGTACCTCCTGCATTTTATCTCAGATGGGGGTGTTTCCAAACCCCTCACTATGGGGGCCCTGTGGCTTGGACCTCCTCCGACCCTCTGGGGGAAGGTCTTACTGAGCAATAGCCAGGTGCCAACTTGCACCAGAGAATGTTTTGTGGTTGCACTATGGCATAGGTTCAGAAATCACGGCCAGGTGCTGGCTTACCCCAGGAAAAGTTCATGTGATAGTGCAGTGGCAAGGTTTCAGAGGTTACAGCAAATCACAACACACAGCCAGCACCAGGTTTCACTGCATTCTGGCGTCTCTGTTCCAATACCAGCAAACGTGGCTGCTTTCTGGGATCCCCTGGGATCTTTGCCTCTGCAGAGGCCATAGGGCCTCTACCAAATGCCCTTCAAGCAGGGGAACCACTTCTCCCTGTTTGGCCCACAGACCCCTCAGACCTTGCTGCCTGCTCCTGGGGATTCATCCTTCTTTCCCACCAGAGTCCCGCCAGGTACTGAGCTCTGGAATTTCCAACTCTGTGATCCCCTGTTTATAGAATCCTAATGGTGTTGAAACCCTCTCCTTTCCCCCCGTCAGTGGTGTTAGGGAACAGATTTCTTATTCAGTCCCTTGTGTTTTCACTCTTTCTCTTTCTCTACAGCTACTTTTTTTGGGGGGAGGGCTTTTCGTGTACTTTCTCTGTCCTTTCTGTGCTCATCCTATCAATTTCCTAGGTATGCAAACAGTTTGGTGCATTTTGGGGATGAGAGAAGCTGAGAATTTCCATACTGCTCTGCCATCTTGGCCAACTCTGGATAAAAAGATTTATAAGAATACAAACCTACAAAATAACACTAAAGAAGGACTCCATCTTGAGAAACTCCCCCTCAATACTTGAGGTCACAGGAGAGGGGTAAGGGTATCTTCTCTCAGAAAGAAGGATGTGGGAAAACTGTAGGAAAATCCAGGATGGAATTAGGTGGTTAATGAACTTGAATCCTGGCTGCCTCTAAAAAATTATTTTCCAAACATGAGCTGTTGAGGTTAATTTAGCGTGATGTTGAACAGAAATCACTGGTTGACAAAATAAGAGGAAGCAAAACCTTTCCTGAGGGTGGCTCAGAGATCATTTTCCCTGGTGAAGGGAAGTTCTGGAAACATCTGTAATTAGAACCTCAGAATGTTTCCACTAAAAACTGGTGGGAATGGCTGCCATGGTTCTTCACAGACACAGAGGGAAAGGGGCTCCATTTGTGAGAGACAGACAAACTTCAAATAGTCTCCAGTGAATAACAATGTAGAGTGATTGTTAGTGGTCTAAGGGGAGTAATACAGAATCTGGTAAAGGAAAACCTGTGGTAAATAAGCCCACAGGGGAAAGCAGCTGGCAGTAGAAGAGGGGTGGGGACTTCTCTTTAAGAATAGGGCTTCTGTAAACAAAGTAGGAAACACGTACACACATCATCACCACCCAACTACCACCATCACCATCACCACTGCCATCACCACCATCACCACCACAACTACCACCCCAACTACCATCACCACCACCATCACTTCTGTGTAAGGGGAAAGGGACACTATAACAACAAGGATTTCCAAGTTCTAAGTATTGACAATACTGAGCATTTGTCTTTCTATTTTGATTTTCCTCATTAAAAATATTTAAAAGGTCATAAAGATGGAGCAAAAACCTATATTAGTTCATGTAAGAGTCATTGAGTCTACAAGAGATCTAAGGATCCTTTGGGGTTTTTAAACTAATGGAGCTGAAGTGGAATCCTACCTTCCAAACTCCGAACTCCAAACTCTGAATATATCTGCACTTCTGATTTTTCTCTGGAAGGTTTAGGGACTAAGATTTCTGCCCCCAACTTCCTGTTCTCTGTAATAATGGCAGACATGCCATCTTCATCCTTGCAACACTCCTGTGGAGTAATCAGGGAATGGGGTTTTCAGCACTCTTAAGCTGATAAAAGCAGCCACGGAGGAGTGCTGAGGATAGCTGCATGATGGAGTAGTCCCAGGTCATCAACGAGCATCAATCAAGAAGCATAGGCAGCCCACCTCTCTAATATCATTATGAATTGGAAACCTGCACTTAACATGTGCAATGAGTTCTGCCTGTTGACATAATTGCCTTTGCCTAGAAACCACTAATGGTTTCTCAGGATGACCAAACTGTAGTAAGATGTGTGATGTCTGTTTATGGATAATTGAAGATTAATTTGATTTTTAGTGACATTCATCAAGTGTCAAATCACAAACAGGTCATCTGTAGGCATAATTACATCAGTGGTTGGGTTTCACTTCAATTATCCAGAGGAAAAGTGTGATTATGAATAGCCATTGCTTTTCACTGCTCTGGCAAATTCCAGAGAGTTGCAAAATATGTGAACTAAGAGTATTCTTTTTTGTCCTCTGTGCTTAAAACTATAATTGGCTTTAAGCCTCCATGCTTAAATCTTGACATTTGGCTTATTAAAGAATGTCAAATGTTGTGAATTATCTAACAGTCTTCATCAAGCCAACAAGAGTTTGTAATTAGTCTTACATTAGTTTCCTAATGAATCTGTAACATAAGTAAATCACTATTGCATTGAAATGGCCTTGTTTCCCCATTTTCCTAATTCTGCACTCCAGAAAATATAACAATGTACTTTGTTCATGTTCCCTAATTTGGTAGATTTGATTATTGGCCCAATTGTTCATCCTTCCCTGAATCTATACTTTTTGCTATGTTAATATGCAGCTCTTTTCACTAAAGATGTGAACTTTACCCAATCCATAACTTTAGGCTTTAGGAATGTAATTTCCTTTGCCTACTTGAATGGGGGCAAAGTGATAATTTGCTAAATATTTTTTTTGTTTTTTTTCTTTTTTTTATTTTGAGAGAGAGAGAGAGAGAGAGAGAGAAAGTGATGGTGGTTTGGAGGCAGAGAGAGAGGGAGAGAGAATCCCAAGCAGGCTCTGCACAGCCAGCACAGAGCCCGATGCAGGGGCTCAAACTCACGAGCCATGAGATCATGACCTGAGCCAAAATCAAGAGTTGGACATTGAACTGACTAAGCCACCTAGGCGCTCCTATAGTTTGCTAATTCTATGCATAAACTTTAAGAGGTTACATGTGTTTTTCTTTTCTCTATTGGGTTTCTGCCATTGTCATGAAGGGAACATGCTCCGAGTCACCTGCTAGTCCAAGGATAATGAGAGACACATGGGGCAGAGCTGAACCGCACCTGCAGCCAATAGCCAAACTCAACTGAGCCAAGAGTAGATTAGCCCACCCCCAGCTGGCCCACAGATTCCAAGCAAGGTATTTGTTTTAAATCATTGAGTTTGCAGATTGTTTGTTCAGCAGCAAAGCAAACTGATCAATCATTTCTTGAATGCCTACAGTATTCCAGATATGGGTTAGGAACAGGGCAGTCAGAGATATGCAAAATGTAGGTCTTTGCCCTCAAGGGAAGTCTAGTCTCACCTGGAAGTTGTGTCATTTCACAAGATACTTCTCTGATTGGGAGGAGGTTACAGAGTCCTAGGCTCTCACACTCCAGCTTCACGTCATGCCTTATTTCATGCACCCAGAAGTATTAATGTAAACAGTGACAACAACAGTGCCAGTAAAGAAATCTAGTAAAAGACTTAGGAGAATTCTTATTCCCTTATTAATAAGGGAATCCCTTACTAGAAGAAATTCTTAATAAATTCTTATTAAAGGGCTTTAGTTCAAACTTTAGTGGCCACTTTTCAAAGAATGTTTATAGATAGATTACATGGATAGATGACACAGATAGATAGGGATAGATACATTTTTTTATTTACAAAAAAAAATTTCACCAAAAGACCTTTTTAAATCTATGGTTCTCAAAAAGCTGCATAAGACTCACGATTAGAAAGGAGTCATTTTATTTTCTTTTTGAATTCAGAATTCTCAGGAATTCTGATTCAGTAGGTCTGGGATGGGGCACCCCAGTCTGAATTTTTCTTGCCCCCCTTCTCCTTTTTGTCCCTCCAATTATGATGGTGTAGGTCTACAGGCCACTACTTGAGAATTTCTGCTCAAAATGGCAAGCTTCTTGGGACATTCAAAACATACTATGACATGAATTTACATGGATCCTGTCTCAGGTTTCTTATTGACAGAGCTTGGCCAGTTCCTAAACTTCTGGAGGCCTCCCTGCTCCATTCTTTCCATCATCTCACCTTATTTCTTGATCCCTACCTCTTGACCGGATCAGCCTGGATTCTGGATATTGCTCTGCATTTCATAGGTGCTCAACTAACATTTTTTAAAATGAACCATATGCTTGTCACTTACCTGGACCCAGACCCCTGCCAGCTCCTTGCCCAGCTGACTCCTATAGATCTATCACTGGCCTGATGATGGAAGCTGTCCTGGCCCTTATCTATCTATCCATCTCTTTGTTCTGAATCCTCCTCATTCCTTCATCCCTTCCCCCCAACAATTTGTCTTCCTGGACCACTAACACTCAGGGCCAACAATCCCTGAGATTTATGTTTATTGGGACCTAGTGCAGCTTGAAGATCAGACCCCAGACAAGACCTTTTGTTATCATTAAGACTGGCCTGAACTCCCACAGCTTTAGCACGTCTTAAGAAGGAAGAATGATGGAAAAAGCAGAAAACTGGTTTGTGTCTATAAATAATGACTGGCCTCCTGGGAACAGGCCAAGGCAAAACAGACTCAAATGCCATTCCAGAAATGTCAACAGTCCCAGGGAAGCAGGCATGTTTATAATGCACATCCAAGTCATTTAGAATCATTGAAGTACAGTCCAGGATATGGAGCTGCTGGCTGTTTAATAGATATCAATAAATAATCCCAGCACACAGCAAAATTACAAGTCTGCACTGCCATCTGGAGCTTGATGTGGCAGGCTGATTAGAAACCAGCCACCTGATGTCATTCTATTTCTCCCTTGCCTATTATAAAAGAACTTTGCAATATCCCAGAGCATGAGAGGAGTGAAGAAACCCAAAAATGACAGTGAGGCTCTAGTTTGCTCTGCATGTTTAGGAGTTGCTCTCGGACACAGAACAGGAATTGAGTTTGGTTTGGTAAACGAAATTCTTTATTTAGTGGCCCCGCGACCCTGGGATTCTGCCTGTTTAGATGCCGCCTCACATTAATCATTAAACTCAATTTATTCAGTGACATCTTTCACCCAGTAAACATGTGACCGAAGAACTTGCACATCAATTCAACTGTGACCAATCAAATGAGTTTGAATTCGTTCAGGAAAACTGCCATTTAGAGAAATCCTATGACGAATTCTTTTGTAAAACCAAAGATCCTCTTAAAGTATACAAGTGATAATTATCCTTTTTATTTTTTAAAATCAATACAAGTTTCTCATGAGTGCACAGAACACTTTTCTGTATCTCTCTCTGTAGGCCCATGTTGCTTTCTATCTGCTCCGGCCCTTGGCTTTGCTTTTTTGTGCCCTGGCTAGTCTATTCACTCTTCTGGTCATGGGCCTTCCTGATATTTGAGTTCTGTGAGCACCTATCTCCTGCCCTGAGCAAAGCAGGTCCTTGTGTTTGTTATCGGAGTGAATATCTGGAGAGCACAATTTATGTTGTTTATTACAGCAGCCAGCATATATGCCTCTCTTTGCTACCAAGAGGCAACAACACTGAATATATAAATCAGCCTTGAAAAGGTTTTACTGCATCCAGTGATGGTGTTACAGAATGGCATTGCCCTGAATTTTAGAGGGTGGCTAACATTTTCTCTTGTAAAATCTCTCTCTGTGTCATTGTCAGAAAAGGAATCTGATATTGTGCAGAACAAGAGTTTAAACATTTAGTGTTCTTTGCGTTGTTAGGTCCTCAAAATCATTTACCATTTCATTAGCTATACGCACAAATAATATGTAACGATTCCCTGCAGTCTGGTAAGCCTGATTTTTCTCACAAACCTTTATTGTCCTGTCACTTGATAGCATATCATTGCAAAAGGTGAAATGAAATGAGATCATTCATGGCAAGGGGTTTTAAAACGGAGCCGGGAGGCCATTAAGGAACCTTATGCAAGTCCTCACTGGCAAAGCCATGAACTTTTGAACTCACCTAACCACAAATATTCCAAGGACTCGGCCTGAAAACCTGCATTCTGTATAGTAGGAGACTTTGCTTAGTGAAAGCCTTAATAAACCAATGATCTTCAGCCAAGATTACTTTTCTGCCACCAACACCAATCAAAATTCTTTGCAAACACCATTTACAAGCCTCCCTTTTTGTTATTTAAAACTCTTGACTTTTGTTCTGGGCTGGGGAGGCACAAGTTTTGGTTTCCTGCCCAAATCTGTACTCCCCAAATTGCAATTCTGAGGCCCTAGAGAAATACTTTTGTTTTTATTTAATTCAGCCTCTTTTCTCAGTTAACATTATGTATTGCGTCAACTCCTTTATGGAATTAAAAAAATTTTTTTTGACTCCTTGAAGTCATGGACTATCTTAGGGGTTTTGTTTTTTATTACATGGACTATCATGGTTCTGTGTGAAAATAGACACTCAAGGAATAAATTCATGGACATTGTTGAAAATAGACTATGGAAGAAAACACACCACAGATGAGATTTTTTTATTTAATTGCTGCAAACCATCTGGATGACTTTTTCAGCACCACAGAGAGCAGACACAGATTCTAGTTCTTGGTCATGTAACATACCCTTAACCTATTTTTGCATAGTAAGAAAGATGTATTAGGGAGCACTCCCTAAACGGCATCATCATGAAGCTAACATTTGAGCAAACATGTCTGTGCTGACAGTCGTGAGGCAGTTAGTGTTGGGAGAGAGTTCTCCATGGGCCTGTCACATTTCCACATGTGATGAGAACAGAGGCCTTTCTTCTGGACTATCTTTTCCAGAGTATTTATGTGGCAAACAGCCTTGGAAAAGAGTGTCTCCTGGGGAAAAGGGCAGGTTTTCTCACAGCCTTGGAAGATAGAGGTGAGCAACATTATTTGTTGTTAAGACAATAAAACGTTTATGTAGTTGGCATTCATCACAAACATGGAAAGCCATGACAGAAGGCCCCAAGGATCCATCAGGCATACTCCTGGGGGTCTCAAGGGTGCCGTCTATGGTTTTCACATTTCCACAGATAGATGACAGGTGAGGAGGTGAGGCATACTTGATGCAGCTAACGGTCTGGTCACAAGGAATTCTCACTCATCTTTGAGTCCTCAAAACTGTGACAGTGTCTGGTTCTCAGAAGACCTTCATTAAATGTTCTGTTCCTTCTCTCCCTCCTTCAAAACAATCTCTTCCCTCATAATGTCTTTCCTTTCATCAAACCCATTCCGTACTCTCTCCCCTTCAGTTTCTTTTCTCCACCTTCAATTTCTTTAATGGAAAACATAGTTTTTCACTCTCCAATTATTTTTAGGGCTTAAAATAATTTTGGAAGAAGTAATGCTTAAGCCTAAATTTACATACACTAATAAATTAAATATCGATAAGATAGATTTCCAAAAACTCACTTTTACATAAAAGATCATTGAGAAAAAAAGGTGGGGAGGGGATTTCAAGAGAGAACATGATATAAGAGACCTATCCTATTGGAAAGCTCACAGTATATTTGACAACAAATTTCCTAACTTTATATCCATCCCAGAGTACGTTTTAAAATTTAACTGGCATGGGACACCTGGTGGGCTCAGTTGGTTAAGCATCCAACTTTTGATTTTGGCTCAGGTCATGATCTCACAGTTCATGGATTGAGGTTGTGTTGGGGTCCATGCTGTCAGTGTGGAGCCTGCTTGGGATTCTCTCTCTGCCCCTCCCCCTGCTCATGCTCTCTGTCTCTCAAAATAAATAAACATTTAAAAATATATATAATAAAATAAATTTCAACTAGCACATTAAAAAATTCTGAGTCAGGGGGCGCCTGGGTGGCGCAGTCGGTTGAGCGCCCGACTTCGGCTCAGGTCACCATCTCACGGTTCGTGAGTTCGAGCCCCGCGTCGGGCTCTGGGCTGATGGCTCAGAGCCTGGAGCCTGCTTCCGATTCTGTGTCTCCCTCTCTCTCTGCCCCTCCCCCGTTCATGCTCTGTCTCTCTCTGTCCCAAAAATAAATAAACGTTAAAAAAAAAAATTAAAAAAAAAATTCTGAGTCAGTAGTTATCAGGGAAATGCAAGTAAAAACCACATGAGCTCTTCTAAAAAAACAAAGCTCCACAATGATATATGTCTCCCCAGCTAGTAGAATGTCTCAAGCTGAGAAGACTGATAAAACCAAGAGTTGGTAGGATGTGGAGCAACTGAACTCTCATACATTGCTAGTGGGAATGCAAAATAGTACAGCCACTTTAGGAAGCAGAATGACAACATCTTGTGAAATTAAACACACACTTTCCATGTAACCCACCAATCCAACTCTTAGCTTTCTCCCAAGAGAAATGAAATATATCCATGTAAATATTTGAACATGAAGGTTCATATCAGCATTATTCAAAACCAAGACAGGTAAAAACTATAACCAAAAACAAAGATGTCTGCTTTCACCACTTCTACTCAACATAGTATTAGAAGTTCTAGCCAGAGAAATTAGGCAAGTAAAAGAAATAAAAGGCATTCAAATTGTAAAAGAAGAAATAAATTTATCTCTGGTCATAGATGATATGATATGTAGAAAAACCTAAAGATTACACACAAACCTATAGAGCTAATAAATGAATTCAGTAAAGTTTCAGGATACAAAATTAACAGACAATAATCAGTTGCATCTCTATACACTGACAATGAACAACCCAAAAAGAAATTAAGAATACAGTCTCACAATAGTATCTAAAAGAGTAAAATTAGAATAAATATACTCAAAGAAGCAGAAGACTTGTATACCAAAAACTACAAAGCATTGCTGAAAGACATTAAAATACACATAAATAAATAGAAAAACATCCCATGTTCATAAACTGGAAGACTGAATATTTTTAAGGTCACAATGCTACCCAAAATGATCTACATAGTTTTCACAGGATTCAATGCAACCTATCAAAATCTCAATATTGTTTTGTTTTTCAGAAACATTAAAGGCTGTCCAAACGTTCATATGGAATTTCAAGTGTGCTTGCGTCAGCAACACATATACATATGGAATTTCAAGGGATCCTGAAGAGTTAAGATATTCTTAACAAAGAAAAAAGAGGACTCACACTTGCTGATTTCAAAACTCACTCTAAAGCTATAGTAATACAAACAATGTGGCACTTAAATAAGGATACATATAAACCAATGGAATAGAGTCTAGTAATAAACCCAAATATATGGTCAACTGGTTTTTGACAAAGGTGTGAAGACTATTCAAAGGGGGAAGGGCAGTCTTTTCAACAAATGGTGCTGGGGAAACTGGATATCCACATGCAGAAGAATGAAGTTGGACTTTTTTTTTTTTTTTTTTTTTGCAAACCTTCTTTATATCACATAAAAAAAAAAAAAAAATTAACCCAGAATGGATTAAAGACTTAAATATAAGACCTGAAACTGTAAAACTCCTAGAAGAAAACAGGAGAAAATCTTCATGACATTAGATTTGTCATGATTCTTGGATGTGACGCCTAAGCACAGGCAACCAAAGAAAAATGGATAAATTGGACTTTGTCAAAATTAGAAACTTTTGTGCATCAAAAGAGACCATCAAGGGAGTGGAAAGACACCCCAAAGAATGGGAAAAAAATATTTGCAAATCATATATATTAAGGGTTTAATATTCAGAAAGAATTCTTACAAAAAGATAAACTACCTACTTAAAAAATGGGCAAAAGACTTGAACAGACATTTGTCCAAAGAAGACATGCAAATGGCCAATAAGCACATGAAAAGATGCTCAACATCACTAGCTTTTAGGGAAATGCAAATCCAATCACAACCACAAACTTCACACCCATTATAATGCTATTATCAAAAAAAGTTAAAAAGTTAAAAAAAAAAAAAAAAGCCCAAAGCAGAAAATAAAAATTGTTGGCGAAGCTGTAGAGGAAGTAGAGTCCCTAAGAGTGTTGGTGGGAATGTAAAATGGTGCATCCCCTGTGGAAATCAGTTTGGCAGTTCCTCAGAAAGTTAAACATGATCCGGCAACTCCATTTCAACTTCCATAGAATTGAAAGCAGGGGCTTGAACAGATCCTTGTACACCAAGGTTCACAGCCACATTATTCATAATAGTCAAGGAGTGGAAATAATCCAAATGTCAATGAACAGATGAACAGGTTAATAAAATATGATGGATACAAGCAATGGAATAGTATTCAGCCTTTAAAGAATGAGAATCTGAGACATGATACCACATGGGTGAACACAGAGCACATTATGCTACATGAAATAAATCAGTCACAAAAGGTCAAATATTGTGTAATTCTATTTATTTGTGATACCTAGACTAGTTACATTCATAGAGACAGGCTCAGGGGAAGAGAGAATGGAGAATTAGCATCTTATGGGTAAAGAGTTTCTTTTGGGGGATGATGAAAAAGTTCTGTAGATGGACAGTGGTGGTGGTTGCACAACATTGTGAGTGTACTTAATGTCACTGAATTGTAGATTTTAAAATAGTTAAAATGGTAAATTTTATGTTATGCATATAGACAATTAAGCAAAAACTACCTACAACCCAAATGTTTATCAGCTTGTGAATGGATAAACAAATCCATTCTTTGGAATACTATTCAGCAATGAAAGTAAAAGATATTACTTACTCAGACACTAGCTCAAAAACATTCTGACTAAATGAAAAAGGTGACACACAAAAGACTCAAAACAGTGAGATTCCATTCATGTGAACTTCTAGAAAAGGCAAAGGTAAAGAGACAGAAGGAAGGTCAGCGGTAACCCTTGGCAGGGGTCTGGAAAAGAGAATTAATGGTGGAGTCATGGTGAAACTTGATAGAGGGATGAAACTCATCTATATCTTAACTGCCATAGAGGTCTGTCTCTGCATACACATACCAAACATCATCAAACACTTAAAATTAGTGGATTTTTCAATGCAAACATACCCCAGTAAAGCTATTTTAAAGGTATAATCCTTAAATTGTGCTAGCAATGGCAGAAGTTTAATGGTCAGGCAGATCACTTGTGTCATAATGACTTTAGAAACGTATGTCCAATTCTTCCATGGTGCATCTTCTAGAACAAGGGTTATTCAATAACATGAGTTATTCAGCAATGGTTGGCTGACTCTTTAGCCCTTTTCCCAATTATTCTGGATACTTGTGATACACTAATGAACAAAAGAGTATATGTATCAGTTAGGATAGATAAACTATTCCAAAATCTCAGTAGCTTCCACCACAAAGGTTCATTGATGACTCATGCCACCTGGCCATTGCCAGTTAGCTGTTCTGCCACTTACTGCCTTCCCTCTGGGACCCAGACTATGGGAACAGCCATTATCTGCAACACTGGAAAAACAACTGTCGTATTGTTTTTTGGATGTTATCCAGCAATGAAAAAGCACAACATGTTATAAATTCAGAAAAGTAAAAAGGATGAACTCAAAAGTATTATTACTAAGTGAAAAGTCAAATTCAAAAGACATCATGGAAGAATAACAAACACCATAGACCACATGCTGGCTCTAAAACTTCTGCAAAGAAGTGGCAATATCTCTGTTCACATGTCATCAATCAGAGCAAGTCATATAGCAGTGTTGGATGTCAATGGAGTGGTATAATCCTCTCCCAGGGGGGCATCAGAGAATATATTTGAATAATAATGCAATTTATGTTATCTACTATAATATTATATAATAATAGTAAAACAGAAGAAAGTAGGGTTATGGAGAAAAAATAGAACAGAGTAAGGGGGTCAGACGCAATGGTATGGAGCAGAAGATAGCATTGAAGAGCTCCCAGGGCAGCCCTCGATAGGAAGCAAAGAGGTGGTAGAGGGGATGGAGTTGGCCAAACAGAATCTGGGAAAGAGCACTCCCAGCAGAGGCAGCATCTAGAGTAAATGTCCTGTATTCGGAATGTGCCTGGAAGTCTGGAGGTATAGTAAGGAAGCCAGTGTGACTAGAGTAGAACAGGAGAGCACAATCAGAGGGCAGGTGACCAAGGCAATGGGGTGGGAGCAAACAGGACTTTGTAGTCTCTGCAAGGACTTTAGATTTTATTCTGGTGAAACAAGGAGCCAATGCAGGGTTTCAAGGAGAGAAATAGTTGATCTGACTTACGACCTATGTCCTATCTTAAAAAGATCACTGTGGCTGTTATCCTGGGAACAAAGGCAGGAAGCAGGGAGACCAGTAAGGGGGTCACTGCAAGAATCCATGCAGGTGATGATGGTGACTCAGGCCAGCAGGACAGCTGTGGAGGGGGTGAGACGAGGTCAGATTTTGGATATTTTTCAAGTCAGGTCAGGAGGATTTTGTGGGTGTGAGAGAAAGAGGAGGGCAAGGATGCCTCCAAGGATTTTGCTTGTTTGTTTGTTTGCCTGGGCAACTGGAAGAATGGAGTCACTATGATTGAGATGAGAAAGGCTCTAGGTTTAGCAGGTCCCGTCTAAAATGAGAGATCAGGTGTTTAATGTAAAACATGTTAAATCTGAAAAGTCTGTGGGCATATAGGCAGATTTCCACACTACTCTGGGTGAAACAGGTCTCACTTTTCCATTGTCTGGTGTCTTGGAAAACCCACTGGAGCCAGAGCCAACAAAAACAGATGGAGATGCTGGCCTTACCACCTGGAAGCTCTTTGACCTTGGGAAGGTCACTAGTACGCTCGTCCCTCCTAATCTATGCACGGAACAATAAACCATGCTCATGGGGATATTATGAGCCTTCAGTGATATATGTTTATGGCTGGGCTCCATAGACTCAAAGATGGGATAGAAAATGGCCTCACTGTTGGAGCTGCTGTGATTCACTGTGGTGATCTCATCAAAGGGTCCAGTTGGCTGCTTTGGGATTAAACACAGCATATACACTATACCACAGTCTCAAGATCCCAGGTGTCTAAAACCACAATTTGGAAACACTAAAGCTACTGAATGTTTTTCTTCCTTTGGTATGCTGATTTTTTATTCTAACCTAGTCCATTCTGGAATCCATCCCCGTAGAATTCCTTCAGCAATGTAAGATCTTTTGGTGACTCTTAAAATCAGAAGTTACATAAAGCCCCATGACCATGCCTGCAAGCTATCCCACATCAGCTGGCTTCTGGGGCGGGGTCCCAGACCCTCAGGACCAGGCAACACTGAGACTCTGCTCCTGCTGAGCTCCCTGCTCTGTGCCCTGGAGAGCAGCAGAGCACAGATGGGGGCCAGCCCTAGTGTGGCCTGGAGGAGTGGGAAGACACTTTGACACAGGCCTGGAAGTGAGAAACAACATTCTACGTCACCATGCGGCCTGAGCCAGCTGCTCATCTTCATGAGGGTGAGGTTGAGGAAGATGACATGAAACATGGTGTGCATTCGTGTCTGCCACATGGTGGGTATCCAACAAAGTAGAGTTTCCCTTCTCCCTGGTGCTGCCTCCCCCTTTAGTTCAGGCACATGGCCTACCAGGTGCTGTCTCTTTGAGGTCATAGGAGTACACTGTGGGAACAGCATCCCATCCCCTTCCAGGTGTCAACCTAACATGCCCCACAGCATTTTCTTTCTCTCAAAAAAAATTATGATTTGGTCATCCATGGATAATTTGGATTCTTTGTTTTAACTATTACACAGGTTATATCTCCATTCCATATATCCCCTTAGTGAAACGAGGGCCCTCAATTTCCTTTTTAAGCATAAAATACTTCCTCCAATTATTTTCTTTGAGAAATGTCTCACTCAAGCCTCCGAGGGGTTCTCTTCGTCCAGCTAATCTGGGGTTTGGTGGCCTTGCTCAGGCTCCGTGTACTTTGGAAGATGCGCCTTGGAAAGTGTTCTTCCTTGGTCTTTCTGAGGAGCCAACAGTTGTGACAAGTAGACACGTGCACACATATCCAGGGTGTTGACATTTCTGGTAGGATGTCTTAGCTACTTGTAAGATAGCCTTAATTATAAATTCTTCATTAGGATCTTGGAGTCTAGGAGAACAAAATATTTTCAGGTATTTTGTTTTTTTCTCCAAAGCCAACGAGGGTGAATCTTCACTACTCAGAGAATCTAAAGTTGAATACTGAGGTAAATAATGCAATTTAAGCAATACATTGCCCTATGGAAGTCATGTCATTATTATCCATGTAACACTCATAAAATATGAAGGAGAAAAATGTTTTCCTATTTGCTTATTACTTTAAGACTGAAATAATCCTAGTGGCCTCTGGCGAACAGCATCTTCTCCAAATGACTAGATCAGCACACTTCTGAGGGATTCTGGAATGGATTTACTGCTTTCTCTGAAAACCAGGGCATGACCTACTTGATACAACATTGTTTTGATTGAAGTGCACAGGAATGAAAAATAAAAAATTTCCAATGCTAAAAGCCAGCAACCTTGAGGTACAATTTTGTTCCCGGAGTGTTAGGATGGAAACAACACATGGGTTTGTCCGGTATTGTCCCTTGTGTGGTTGAAAAGAGTAGATAAGTGGGTTTTTATTTCTCCCAACCCAGGAGAAATAAACAAACACTGCCATTTTCGCAGCGACCACTTGTTTGGGACAAAACGTGTGCCCAGCCTCACATCTAATTTGTCCTTCTCTTACTCCAGCCACTGCTATAGCAACCAGCTTCGAATAGATGTAACCTGGCAACACTTCCTGTCTGCTGGCTCCACCCCATGGAACACCTGCAGGGGCTAGCCCAGTGCTTACACAGGCATCGTCTGAATGTACACAGGACTCAATGTCCCAAGAGGCAACCCTTGAACAATGGGAGGTGGGCACTGGTGAATAAAGACTCCTTGTACCCTTTGAGTGCTTGGTTGCATATATTAAGACACATATATTAAGTAGCCCATCATGGATTATCAAGGGACTCTTGGAGAAGTCCCTGGTGCACTGCCCCCTGGATCTAGCTGGGACCACAGCTAGGTCACTGACCAAAGAACCGTTGTATTAAAAAAACAAAAAGAAAAAAAAAAAAACTCTCTGAAGAAAGAAATTCTGAAATCTTATTTCACTAGGTATTCAGATCTTTATTGCATATAAATTTTCCCAAGTAGAAGGCAGGACTAAGAGAGGCCTGGGGTTGGATGTAAGCCACTAGGCTACAATTTCATAAGCCAATGAATGAGCTTAGTGGACTTTGCTCTTTTCGGTAATGCTAGCTCAGTTTCTGAAAGGAAGTTTTGTGCCAATTTAGTTCTTTTTATATTCTGTCTCCTTCAAATGTGTGACGAGTAGATCTGACGAATTCCTCTCCTTGTTAGACATACCAGAAATTCAGTATCAATTTTAATCTTTTAATTGATCGACGTTCTGTAAGCACAAGTCAAATAAGAGTGGGAAAGGAAATATATTTCAAAACATTTTTTAATGTTTTTTTTTTTAAACGACACAATTCAGGCATACAGAAAAGCATAGGAAATAACAAGTTCATGGGATACTATCAAAATGAGGTAGTTACTAACACTTTATCTTATTTGCTTTAAACCCACCATTGCTGTGAACAAAAAAGCTATTTTTTTCAATTTTATCTTTTATTTTTTAAAATTTACATCCAAATTAGTTAGCATATAGTGAAACAATGACTTCAGGAGTAGATTCCTTAATGCCCCTTACCCATTTAGCCCATCCCCCCAACCACAACCCCTCCAGCAACCCTCATTTTTTTCTCCATGAGTCTCTTCTGTTTTGTCCCTCTCCTTGTTTTTATATTACTCTTGTTTTCCTTCCCTTACATTCATCTGTTTTGTCTCTTAAAGTCCTCATATGAGTGAAGTCATATGATATTTGTCTTTCTCTGACTAATTTCACTGAGCATAATACCCTCCAGTTCCATCCACGTAGTTGCAAATGGCAAGATTTCATTCATTTTGATTGCCAAGTAATACTCCATTGTATATATATATAGCACATCTTCTTTATCCATTCACCCATTGATGGACATTTGGCTATTGTTGATAGTGCTGCTATAAACATTGGGGTGCACGTGTCCCTTCCAAACAGCACACCTGTATCCTGTGGATAAATGCCAAGTAGTGCAACTGCTGGGTCGTAGGGTAGTTCTATTTTTAGTTTTTTGAGGAACCTCCATACTGTTTTCCAGAGTGGCTGCACCAGCTTGCATTGCCACCAACAATGCACAAGAGATCCTCTTTCTCCGTATCTCCGCCAACATCTGTTGTTGCCTGAGTTGTTAATGTTAGCCATTCCAACAGGTGTAAGGGGGTATCTCATTTTTAATAAAAAAAAAATATCACAGCCTCCCTAAAAACTCACCCACTGTCCACCCCCTTCTTCTCTCCATTCTCAGGGATAACTCGATTCAAATATTTGTATGTGTCTGGGTGCCTGGGTGGCTCAGTTGGTTAAGCATCTGACTTCGGCTCAGGTCATGATCTCACGGTCCGTGAGTTCGAGCCCCGCGTCGGGCTCTGTGCTGACAGCTCAGAGCCTGGAGCCTGCTTCAGATTCCGTGTCTCCCTCCCTCTCTGCCCCTCCCCTGCTCATGCTCGGTCTCAAAAATAAATAAAAACACTAAGAAATAATTTAAAAAATTTATATGTGTCATTCCCATATATGCTTTTGTACTTCTGCATGGATATGCACCATGAACAACAAGTAGCCCCCTGCATCCTAGCTCTTGCTGCTGTTGAGAAGTCTAGCTGTAGTTCTTGGTGAAAAATAAGTCTCTTCTCTTTGATTAGTTTTTAAGATTTTGTCTTGGACTTTGGTGTTCCATGGTGTAACCAGGTATTTCAGAACAATGTTATCAGGGTTGAGACTTACTGTGATTTATAAATCTGAGGATCCCTGTCTAAGCTCATTTCTGGAAAAAGACTGTCTATTCTCTTCTGGAACAATGCCTCTTTGCCATGGCGGGTCTCCCTCTCCTCGATGTGGCTCATGTGCACATCTCCACTCTGACTGCCAAGCAAGCACACCCTTGAGGCTCATGTCCTTTCTCTGCACCAAGCAAAACCCAAGGCCCTTGGTCACCAAGAACCAGCGACTAGCACAAGACACAGAATCACTTCTGTATTTCGGTTTCCTTTTTAATCCTGGCCCCTGGGAAATTTTGAATTATACTATTAAAATTAATGCTAAAATTATTAAAAATTAAAATTATGCTATTAAAACCATGTTTGTTATATTTTATCCAGTGTTTTGAGGTGTTAAGAGGGAAAGAGACTTTATGTCTGGTTGATATTGCTGGAATTAACAAGGCCAGGACAACACATCCTAAAATGTATCCTCCTGCAGATTCCTCTCTCTCTCGTGATATGTTGATGACTCTACCAGTGTCTTAATAAAACGCAATAGCTTGAAACTCAGAAGTTAAGTTTAGGAGTACCTTGGGACAGTATTTACTGATTTACTGCATATAGCTTGTGAATACAAAATGCTGGCCTTTCAAGTCAAGGCATCTATCACTCACCTCCTGAAGATTTTCAAAAAGGACCTTCCTTGGAGCCTGTAGTAATCTTAAGACAGTGCCTCTAAGTGATAAGGAGGTTTGATCCCAGAAATTGCTAAGTGATTGGTTGGGGCTGGGTTGGGAGGAGGAGGGGACAAAAGGGCCTCTGATAGGCAGAAGTTTCTCTCCAGCTCACAACCCCCTGAGCAGCTTTGTGAGTCTGACAGCTTTGTCTCAGGACTGATGCCAGGCTAGGAAACCAGCTTCAGTGCGAAGCGGCCCAGAAAGTTCCAGGTGGAGAACTTTTCCAACATCCTGGCTGTACTCCAGTGCTAATCACAGTGCCTAGGATAAGTAGATGTTCAGAAAGTACTTCCTGAATGCATCAGCAATCTAGTACATTTCCAGAGGACTCAAGTGCTCGGACTGGAGAGGCACGGGGAAGGGGAAGACAAGGGCAAGCTCCAAGGCAGGTTTACAATTTGCGATTGTTAAAGTTACTGTCTCTTCCATCCTGAACTTCGCCCTCCCCCCTCCACACTTCCCCGTGTCTGTGGACATCGGAAATGGGAATGGGTGTGGATAAGGCGGATTCGAGTTGAGGACAGGGTTTGTTTGGGTTTAGGATGTTAGGTGGTTCTTAGTCTATTCTTAACATAGTTAAGCGATTTCTACCTGTCCTGGTGTAGGAATGGTCTTCAGAAACCCTCCTACCTGCACTGGTGCCATCTTCACCCACAGGGCACCACACGATGGTGCAGACGCAGTATGAACGTGCTCAACAGCGACCCACACAGGCAACACGTGGGGGTGGAAAGAAACAGGTGGGCCATGTGAGGAGCTGGGCATTGGTCTCTGGAACTTCTTCCCGGCGTCTTGATGTATCATACTATAGGTGGAGGAAGGTCATCACAGGGAATGCATCCCCAAAATGCAGGACAAAAATACGGTAGAGGTTTCTTTTTTCGGGTTTGGTGATGCTGTGATACTGTGGAAACTTGCAATTAGCTGTCATTTCTTGTCTCACTCTAAATAAATCCTCACTTCAGTGCCAAATGTTGTACTTACAATTTTCTATTCCTCAGTAGTACAGGCTGAAGAAATGGCTTCCTCAGTAGCACAGGCTCGGGGCACACAGCATGGCTTGGCTGCAGGACTGCCCCTCCCTACATGTGCAGGCTAGAGGCTGGAGGCAGGAGGGCTGGGGGAGAGGACGCAGGGAGGCGGGAGGCTGGAGGCAGGGAGGTGGGAGGCAGGGAGGTGGGAGGCAGGGAGGCAAAGAGGCTGGAGGTGGGAGGCAGGGAGGCTGGAGGAACGGAGGCAGGGAGAGGGGGGCAGAGAGGCGGGGAGGCAGCGGGCCAAGCCCCCACGCTGCGCAGGCCTGCCTCCTTCCTGTCACCTGCACATGGGCTTCCTGTGAGGCTATGCTAGTAGGCGACAGCACTGTGGGTGTCAGCCCGTGTGAACACACAACTTGGTATCTAAACAGAGACACCCTGGGGCATGGAAGGGGGTGCTGTTAGCAACTTGCCAGGACTGTCCCAGGCAAAGTGACCTGGACGCAAACCCCCCTGTGCTCCTACTAGCTGCGTATTTTAAAAATAAGGTATGTCCATTGTGTTTTTAGACATGATGCTAATGCACACCGAACAGACTACAGCATAGCGTAAATCTTTTCTATGCCCTGGGAAACCCAGCACTTCATTTGACTTGCTTTATGGTGATACTCACTTTAGTGCAGTAGTCTGGAACCCAACCTGCACTATCTCCAAGGTATGCCTGGATACGCATCAATACGATATACCTATGAAGAGAGCAAGAGCGAGAGCGAGCGAGCGTGCTGTATGGACAGATCTGTATCTCTATATACCTACGTAGAGGGGGATATATAGAGATAGATTTATGTGGAGATTGGTCCACAATCCACACACTTAGACGTGTAAAAATATGCGTTCTATAAACCAGCGAAGTTTTTGTTTCAAGTACCCCATCACTGCAGCTAGGAGGTTTGGGAGACATCCCTCTGCCCCCAGGATAGGACAGTGTACCGAGCTGTCCGCAGAGGTCACCTCTGAGGGGCCTACTGTCCTGGGAGCCTGAGGCTTCGGTGCCAAGGTACTCCTGCTTTCTGGTGGTTAAGTCAAGGGGAGCTCCCACGCTGCCCCCAGTCTGCTCGCCACACTACACTGGTTTTTCCTGGGGGTATTGCTGTCTCCCTGGGCAGTGCTGCTGTGAAGCTATAGCAACCGCTCCCCGCCCCCTCCGCCCCAGGACCTGGAGTCCTCATCTTCTGCTGTGCAAGGAATCCTCTCTTTCAATTCCAGCTAAGAGACTGCATCAAATCCAGAATGTCTGCTTTCATTTCTCTGAAAGTCTTACAAATCCCCCGAAGGGCTTTGGTCTTAACACTCCCCAAAACAGACAGAATTAATTACAGGTGAGATTTGCTTCCTATCTTGCCACATTCCTCCTCAGAGGCTATGTATGAGCGATTGGTTTGGCCAAAGGGAGAAAGATGAGGGCAAATTCTCAAAATACAGCCCTGGGTAAGTAGTGCCTGCCACAGAGAAGGGGTTCAGTTAAGTGCTAGGCCTTTTTTTCCTGGAAATGGTGTCATCGGCACTAGGATGTATGTCCTTGTTCAGCCCAAAGCATGGGCACTCTGTCTGTGGGCAAAAGTGAAATGAGCCAACAGTTGTGGTGAAGTCACAGAACTGGAGGATTTCTGGGAGAAGCAGTAAGAATAACATAGAATGAAACAGCCAGTGTCTGGCCAATCATTTGCTAAAGGGCACAGGAAGAGAGGCAGAATTACTGTAAAGACAGCGAAGTATGTTTCAGCCACAAATCTGGGGAAGAGAGCAAAGAGTATAATACCTGAAGGTCAGAGAATAAAAACTAATACAGCAGGAAGATAGCTCAGAGACCGGCTGGCTAGCCGACCACCACCCCCCTCCCCCTCTCTTCACAGATAACGAAACAGGCTGGAGTTGCAATCGCTTGCCGTAAGCCAAAACTACAGTTAAGTTTAGTTGCAGGATTTCTAACACCACTGAGACTCGACTCTCTTGTGTCTTCATGACAGAAAACAAAGAGGACTGGAGCAGTCAGTCAGACCCAGGGTCACATCTTAACTCCCACACTTACTTTCTTGCAGCACGGCCAGCACCTGGTGTCCTGCAGGGATGTTGTTCCTCCTTCAGATGAGAGACAGTCCTAGCAGACCACTTACTTCCTAAAGGGTGACAGGTTCTGCAGCAAATGTGTATTTCTAGAGAGGAGCCTATAGAAAACACCTTTTAGGAGACAGGCATGTAAACAATTCACTGGGAGGAAGACGCAGGATGTAATCTTTCCATCTGACATGATCAATGTACTTAATTTTTAGTTTCTATTTTCTGTCACCCTATTCTAGAACAGAAGGCCCGTGAGGGTATATTTAAGGTAAGTGTTAGGCACTCAGTACCTATTTGTTGAACAGATCTGTGATTTGGGCTCTAGCAGAGAAGAAGAGGTTACGACAACATGGTGAAAGGAAGGTTTTCTAGAACAAGGAATCTGAGAAGGCGCTCTGGAGGAAAAGAGGAAGGGGAACCATTTCACAGTCACAGACCACGTGCACTGGCAGGGACGTGGAGAATGACCATGATGCTCTCGTTCTGCAGATCAAAAGGAGAGAAACACATTTTAGCTACTGAGGGATGGGTCTGGATGCCATGCTTCTAAGTCTAGTTTCCTTTCAAAAGTTAGGGTCTGGTCAGGCAGAGATATGGCAAGCAAACTCAAGGACAGATGAAGGAGGCAAATGGCACAGATACTTGAACGTACAGGGTCTATTCAGGAAGTAAAGATTAGTTTGGTGATTTGGAAGGAAGAAACACGCATATACAGTGGGGAAAGGGAAGAGAAAAATGCAAGTATGTGGCACAGCCCTGTACTGTGGCCCAGTCAAGTCAGGGAAGCTTCATGAAGAAGAAGACAGAGGATATGGGGCAGCAGGAAGGAAGGACAAAGGGAAGCTACATGCACAGAGCAGTGAAGGAGCTTGACTGTCAGGAGCTAGTGGGAGAGTCTATCAGGTGCACACAGACACGAAAGAAAAGGACCAGATCGTGCAAAGCTTCCAAAGGTCAAGCTGAGAAACAATGTTGAACGGTAAGAGGGAGACAGTTGAGATTCTTGGGTGTGGACGGTATGGGGAGAGAAAATGAATCCAAATGGATAGTTCTCAAATTTAGGATGTCCAAGATATCTGAAATTTCTTCTTTGTTCCCCAAATAGATCACTGTCATAGAACCTTCTGATGACTGATTCTAGGCCAGTTAAAAATAAAGGCCTTGTGTGTGCACATTACATTCGGAGTATTAAGCTAAGAGAATCAGGTTTACAGAGATCAGCCAAGAAAAATTTTTCTTCCTTAGTCAAAATACTATGAAGCCTCACAATTATCACATGTTAACTAGAACTGAAGGATTTTTTGTTTTGCTAAGCCTTGGAAAATAGTTACTTGATAAACTGATGAAGTATTAGCAATTCAGATGGTAGAATAAAATGTACAATCATTGTGTAAAGTTCCAGAAACACTTTATTTAAAAATGGAGTTGTAAATGCATAACAAAATAACAAGTAATAAATGTAACAAAAATAAATAAGGAGGATAATGTATTCATACAAAATAAAAATAACATAGTAAAAGGCCAAATGTTTATAAGTGAACAAAACCATGTAAACACTTAAAAGGATAACTAAGTAGAGTAGATGCTAATATTTTCCTTGACAACTCCTTACCTTCCACTTCCACGGGGGTATAATCAGTACCCAAACATTAAATAAAAGAGGGAACAATGGTGTGATTATTGTGTTCGACTTTTTCTTCAAATGGATATTGACCCTGTTTTAATGTTTCACTTATTCCTTCAAAGCATTTGTATCATTCCATTCATGTTCTTTAAAACCTTCTCTTCAGTCTTCCTTTATCAGACAGAATGGAGAAGTTAGCTTTACAAGGAGAATAGTTCATTTACCGTGTTTTTTAATTTAAAGAAAAATATGAGATTCATTATACAACAGACTTCTGTTTTTACATCTCTACAAAAGGCTTTTTTTTTTTTTTCTTTTTTTTGCATCTTTATTAACTGGCCTAACAGTACAGGAGTTTTTAAATCTTGTAAGGTTTTTGAAGTGCATGGACTTAGTTTGTTTCTTGAAACAAATGTAGTACAGGATTATTGCTAAATATTAAAGACCATTTCGTACAAGGTGCAAAAGTTGCAGTTTTAACCTTTATAGACTGATGGGGTCAAGGGGAAAATCCAAGTCTGCTAGTAATATTTAAATGAATTCATAAGATTCACCCAAATTATAGTGTTCTGGAAACACAAAGGTAATTACTTTCTTTTAAAACTTAACCAAATGTAAACTTACTGGAAAGAGAAAAGACAAGTTTACAGACGGTATCTGTCACAGGCTTCCTGTTCAGTAGCACAGGCCCGAGCCTTCATCGTTGCTGTCCTGCAGGGTCCTTACAAATGTATAAGACGGACAGGATTTACTACTGGGTCCTACAGGGAAACACACAGAAGCAATTCATTGCTTGGGAGTGAAACTATCAGCTAATCTTATGACTACTGGCTCTCCAAGTCTCCTAATGAAGAAAATTTTAACTTCATGATCATTTCAAGGGAATTTTTTTTCGACTGTCACATATAAACTTGGTAACACAGGACCAATATACGTGTTGTCAGATTAAAAAATATACTCCACCGAAGCAGTCCAGTTTAATCTTTCTAGTTATCATTTGCCCTAAAATGAGACAAAATCTTACTTCCGTTAAAAAAAATTGAAAAAAAAGTGCCAGATTAAGCTTTTTGAAAGTGGAGTAAAACACTGAGGGGTTAAAACAAATACAGTATTGTCAATCTCCTATGTACAAAAAAGACAGTTAGTCCTTATTGATATATAGCTATGTCCACCTAGCACTCCCGGCAAATCTTAGTGCAAACATAATAGTTCATCTCCGTAAACCCCAAGACAATTTACGTAGCAACAAGGTTATATAAATCACATAGATGCTGGAAAATTTCAGAACACAAGGAGGACTATTTTGAAAGGTCAGTTTGACTGTGGAGAGTAACAGGTCATTGTATCCAATGGTAATGAATACTAATATAAATCCTATTATTAAGAAGCAAATATAAGTGTTTAACAAATCTGTACAGATGAAGAAGAAGTCCATTTCAGGGAGCAGCTTGGCACAGAAGACATGGGGGTCAGAAATGTTGGGTATTTAATTTGCTTGTAGGTCACAGCATGGCTTAAAGAAAAAAAACAAAGATCTATGAAGGGAAAGGGTGCAATTACAGAATTCAATTTGAAAATCATAAAACCACAAAAGGCAACACTGCCACAATCTGCTTTTGCCTACGTGTGCATCAAGTGGTTCGCTAATGGTCTGCAAGGATTAATAGGATGCCACGTCACAGGTAAAAAATAAATAAATTAAGAAGACAGAGATAACAAGATTGTAGCTGACCAAGCTGTCTTGTTTTGTGTAAGTCAACACTACGCTGCTGCCAATATTCCTAGTCAATCCACAGGTAATTATTTTTAACAACCGAGAGAAAGTCATTCATGTACTGTAACGTCTTCCTCTTCCCCATCAGGGTTGAACCTATTGAAATGTATACTGAAATCAGCCTCAGACTCAGCATTCTCAAATTCGGCCGACACAGGGATAGCGGCAGGGTGGAGTACCCTAGCTTCTGGTTGGCAAAGTGTCGGTGTCTGACCCGGGCTGCCGTGGTCATTCACAGGACTTGACTTCTGCTTTGGTGGAGACGGCAAGATAGCACTGGGGAATCCCATGTTGTTCAAAGCCTCCAGAGTTCCATCTGGGTCAATCATAGCATTGATTGCTGAAGGGGGAAAAAAAAAAAAAAGGAACACAGGGAAAAAAAGAGAATTGCAGATGCAGTTAAATTTGGACGTGAACACTGCTCATGACTCGGATAATACTTCAACTACTGATGGCTGTATGATCTTAAAATTTGCTTAATCCTCTTGATACTGTATTTTAAACCCATCTGTGATAATTCTGGGGCTGATCTACATTGGAGATTATACCGACCTGATTGCTTTCTCTGGTGCCCTGAACAGGCTCACACATGGGCCTTCTGGAGTCTGTTGGAAGACTGAGATTTGAAGATGCGGAATTTAAGAAAGATCCTTTTGAAATCTGCCCATCATTGCAAGAGGATAGGGATAATACTGGTTGTGGTTTTAATAAGCACTCCTAGATGTACTACTACTTGGATAACTGGGGATTCATTGCTAAGATGGGGTTCAGAGTAACTGGAAGGTTGGGGAGGCCCGAGAGAACATCCTCACACTCTGAATGCTACCATAAGCATGTTGTCCCTTTTCTTGGGTAAGGATGTGGGGCCGTCAGCCGTGTGCATGTGTGTATGTGCCACTGGGCCTCAGGGACACCCTCAGAACCTCTCTACTAATATCCCATGGCGGCACCTGCGAGCCGCACAGACCTGGCTACTGCATGGGAGGGGCTTTCATTCCAAAAGATCCTTGAGTGGATGAGGAAAACTCTTAGGGAGTGATTTCCAACTTGGCGTTGGGCAGAGGGGGGAGTTGGCAGAAGGAAGTACCTCTAATGTAAGAATCACTCAGAGGTCCTTTTCAAAGTATACTTCCATTCTACCAGCTAACAGTCGCTGTGTTACTAGCAAGACACTTTACCCCATGGGAGCAGAACACATAACCCTTCGGGGTGTGGAAGCTGACTGGATGTTAACAATCACTGAGCTACGGCCAACAAATAATGCCTATGGTAATTCAAGCAACAAAGACTGAGTAGAATTAGCAGTTAACTCTGGAAGCTATTTGTTCTATCGCTGCAGATTCTAGCTCAAGACACACACAGGCATTAGTGCCTGAGTAAGATGTGCCACATACCCAAACAATGGCCCTGTCAATGTTCAGGAGGCAAACAGAGTCCCTTTCTCTTTCTTCTCTCTCTCCTTTTCCAGCCCCTTTGGCCAAGATGCACTCTCTTCTTGTGGTTCATCCAAACAACTATCACTCATTTTAGAATACAAACTCATTTGGGGTGACATCATAAATATAACTTAAGAAATGTCAAATCAGATAAATAATATCAACTGTCAATAAGGATTCTGAGTTGCTCACACACATTTTAATACACTATTTTACATATTTTTTATGTATTTGTATTTATATTTATATACAAGTAAAATAGATGATATATAGAATACTATGACTTCATCTACAACAACTAGCCCACATACCCAAGATTTAACTTTACCTTTTTATTTATACTGGATTTTAAAACTTCCTTTTTATGAGTAATTTGGATACGTAGAACTATATATCCATGCGTTACTACATTTAACCAAATCACATTATAATATAGTAAGAATATTTCAAGAGACACCACATTCTAAAGTGGCATCTTAGAATGTACTTGTTTGAAATCATTAGCTCTTCCTACTTAATTCAGTAGTAAATGTACCTTGTAGCTGCTTTTCAACTCTTTTCAGCTCTTGTAAGATAGAAGAAATCTCCTGTAGGGAGAACAATGACAAAAATTAGCTGTAATTAACTGTAAGGAAAGCATTTTTATTTGAGTAGCAACAAATCTCACACTCCTCTTATTTGGAATATTTGACATCTACATGGCATGACATCTGCAGCAACAAGACAGGAAATGATTATAATATCCCATAAACAAGATGCGAATTTTATAATCTTTAATGTTTAACTAGAATTATTTTTTGAATGAGATAATGGTAAAAGATGAAAAGTACAAGATAATACTACTGTAATAAGCAAAGACTTTGAAAAACTTGCATTGATCAACCTCACAACAACTTTGTAAAACTGCGTTAAGGATTTTCTTTGAAAAATGCATGAACTGCAACCTTAGTTTTAGTAAGACTCTCTGACAATGAAAACCTGTACAAATTCTTAAGGAGGAGATGAGCAATCTACTGAGTAAATGATTCATGTCAACTTCTACTTAAGTTTGGCCCCTATTTCAAATCGCCTATTTATAACATATAATTGTTACAACAAAAAGAATGTATTAGCGAGAAACGCAAAGTTCCTCCTTCATACTGTCTGCAGCTTTGAAGCAATCAACATTTTAAGACCCTATGACAGACAGCCGAAGGTGTAAAACTTCCCAAATCTGGATATTTGTACCTATTTAAAACCATAAATCAACAAGCGCTTCAAAAGTAAGCATATCATTCCCTTAAACCTATTGAAGTGTTTTAACGGTCAAGCAGAATTCCCATACCATGCTTGAGGTTTTCACAATCGGGACTTCACTCTCAGCTCTTAACTTGCTTTCTATTTCATCCCAATTCCGATCCTTATCTTTAAATAATATTCTAGAAATCAAAGAAACATAAACATTTTACTTTTCATGTTTTAAAAATCTGTCACATGTTTAACAGTCAAAGCTACATGAGGATAAAGAAACCACTAAACAAAAACCGCAAATAAACTACTGAGCCAATATTACCAATTAGCTCATTTATGTGAGAAATCTGTATCAAAAAAAGCAAGTGTGTGGTTGTGAATACACACATACATCCTTTCACATTGATCACATTCGTTACTGAAAACCAAATATACAACAAATGTTGATGACACCACCTCTAAATTGTTTTTACCTAACATTTGTAATTAACCATAAAATGACCACTTATTAAATTAGCACAACTTGGTTCAGAAAGAATGTGTGCAGTATAAACCTAAGAAGAAATTAAGATGAACACAGACCGAATTAGGTATGAAGAATTTCCAACTGATTAAAGTGTGAACATTATTTTAAAGGCTGAAAATTGGAGTACCTACTGTGCTTTTCTTTAAAAATCTTAATTCAGGTTAGATTTGTATATGATTAACCAATTAGAGTAAGACACTATCCTTCTGATAAAAACAACTGCCACACAGATAATTATCCTTACATTAGGAACTAAATACCTTAACTCAATATCTTAACTTATTAAATATCTTAACTTATTAAATATCTTAAGTTATTAAAAAAAAGTACCACAAAGTTTTGTCTTTCAAAAGTGGTGTCCTTCTCTCCCAAATACTTTGGAATCTTTGAGAGAGGACTCAGCAGCTTTAGAGAGACATAAATAATAGGCACCTTTCTGGTTTCCTTCTAAGATTTCTTTGTTGAGCCTGGAAATCTAGTTTAACTGACTTTATATAAACATCACCAGTGTACAAGTAAATAAATTATTACTACGGGAAGCTGATAAGTTTTTAAGTAGTAAACTAAATAATATTATTTGTATTTCTTCAAAGATCAATATGGCAAGTACAACTTACTTTTGGCAA
Source organism: Herpailurus yagouaroundi (assembly GCF_014898765.1). NCBI lineage: Eukaryota > Metazoa > Chordata > Mammalia > Carnivora > Felidae > Herpailurus > Herpailurus yagouaroundi. The sequence goes on from NW_024412436.1 coordinate 8,963,347, forward strand.
ACATGAAATTCATCAACATCAAATCAAGTCTGGAACATCTGTAATTATGCATCACCATTCTTAAAAGGGCAATAATGATTCTAGAAACTGATAAATTTTCTAAACCTGAAAGGCTAATAAATGTCCTTGCCAGCTGTCTAAGAACTGTTTTCATAATACTAAGATAATTAGGGCACTTATGGAAATTATGGGATATTTGTAAAAGAGTCGTTGCAGCATTAGGACTGGCGGGAAGAAAACAGCGACTGTTTCATGGACCAATGGAGAACTGCAACGGACTCGTATAACAGAGCGAGTCTGTGCTTAGCTACAGCGTGCTAAAAATTTAGTGAATTTTGCCAGAAGATGGTTACTGGGTATAATGCTTGGGCTTCACCTCTGCTTTTTTGAAAATGGCTTAGAATGGTCACCTGAGGTCCCTGACTCCAGAAAAGCTGGAGCTCCTCCAGAGCTTTAAGTACTGAAGGGATGAAAAACTTACTTTAAAGATAATCTGTAAATATTGCGGTATGGACTTAAGAAGCCAAACGTACCATTTTGGCTTTAGGAAGTGAACTCTAAGACAGTATTTAAATCTAAGGAAGCAGAAAACTAGATCAAGACATTACTTTAGACTAGGTCATACTGGTTAGAACTGTCTTTGTTTAAAGGTCATTACAGATCTATCAGGAAAAAATTCATAGCTTTTGAGTGATCTTTGTATTACATTACAGATTCAAAATGGTACACTAAATGTCACCATGGGAACACATTAAATTCCAAGGATAATTTCATTCAATAATTTAACTATTAACCTAAAAAACCTTTCTTTGATATGGCAGTTGGCTTTAGAATAAAGTCTCTGGTTCATACTCTACGACTTTCACTGTCTATTCTCTAGTGCCCTTAATCCATGCAAATTAGGGTTACAAACTGGTAGTCTACCAACACAGGGCCATGCTACGCAGCTTGAGGGGGTCCTTTTCACATGGAATACTGTGAGAACTCTGTAAAACGGTTTTTGCATAAATATTTTCAGCCGTGCCCACAGAAAGCATTGGGGCAATTTAAATAGGTGTATATTGTTAGGCCCAGGTAGGCATTTGAGTTTATAACTCCTGGTATAAAAGTTAAAGACCAGTCATTCTCCAAACTGCCTGGTACTCCACACAAAAGGTTCAGGCTCTCTCCCTTAGATCTGCTTATTAAAAATTATACCTATCTTTGAATACTACCTTCCATAAAGCCTTCCTTCATTGTCCTGAATGAAAGTGATCCTTTCTTTGTCTTTATCTATAAGTGGGCACCAATCTACCACATGCTACCCTGTACATATACACCCTGTTAAGTGTGTATATGCTTCACCTTGCTGATCAGATTGTAAACCCCGTAAGGGTAGGGATGAGGTTTTATCCTCTTTATGATCTTCCACAGAGACCGCCATAGTGCTTTACAACACATGGTACAATTCAATGCTCACACTGAAGGCAACAATATCAAACTTGATTGAGGCATTTTTACGTATTTAACCTTTTTAAATTCTGTCAAGTTTCTGACAGTAAGATCAATCAACCAATGAATGAATGTGTTTTTTGGTCTCAATTTTAATTAAATGCTAAAGCTACAAAAAGTAGTTTTCTTTGGAGGAAACTAGGGAGGAGTTCAGTGCAGACTGAGAAAGATACTTGGTAGGAAGCAACAGTCAACAGGAAGAGAGAATGGTATCAGTCAGGGACATGATGAGAATCTACTGAATGAATACATGAGTGAATGGGGACCCAGTTACTGTGGAGGACGACTTGTATTTCAATAGGTGGGATGAAATAAAAAGGGATCTCCATTTACAGGTGAGAAGACTTCAGAGTTTTCCTGCTGGTAGGTTGCATGACCACATGATGAGACCTACATGTACTTTTATGGTAACGTTGGCTATTGAGAGGACCCTATTAAGGTATTAGCTTTCCATGGTTTTCTATGGTAAAGTCCAAACTCCTGAACAAATTCAACCTACATGGACCCTCCCTCACCTCTCCAGGGTCATCTCTCATCGCCCCCGGTCCTCTTACTTCACCCAGGTTTTGACCATCTAACACCATGCAAAATTTAGTTATATGGGTCAACCTTCTAAATTTACTGGAAGAGAAAGCAAACTGCCTTTACAGTAGCTTAAAACATATGTTAAAATGGTTGTTTTTAAAAGAACACCTTAAACACAATATTTTAAAAAGGTACTTTTGGAAGAGTTTTAGAAAAAAATTATCTAAATGATTTCTCTTAAACTAGATAGTTAGCCTTGCAATTAAATAACACGGTGTTCAATGTGTTTTTACCATCATTAGGTACTTATCAAACACTGATGAAATGTATTATTTCAACATACAAGCAATATAAGATTGTGTGCAATATTGTAATTCACAAACCATATTCAGACATGGTTTCATTATATCTTAAAATTTTATTTATAGGAATCAGAAATTAAGCCACAGCATCAATGAATTTCTGAAGTATTTTTACATAGTTTTTATACCTTGAGCCTTCTTTTTATACCTTGAGCCCTTATCTTGATATCCCTTAAAAATGTACCAGTTTATCTCTTCACTGTATTGCCTTGTAAAAAAATATTAAATTCTCCTTAGGTTAAAAAGGATAATGTAATCTACATTGTCTTGTCTTATTTTTTACTTTTTAGATTTTTTTTAAACAAAAGTAATACAGAACATGGTTAAAAATACAAATATTTCAGAAAAAAGCATACATATTATATGTAACACCTATTATGTGTGTATGTGAATGTTCATATACATATAATTCTTCCCTCCAGGTTTACTTCTTAAAGATTTAGGCCTCATAATATATTTACTCTTCTATACCTTGGTCTTTTCACTTAATACCTTTACCTTTACAAAAGAGTTCTCAGAGAAGTATATCAACAGCGTCTCCAAATACAGTTGAAACACGAGGCATATTACCTTCACACTGACTGCATGCGTGGCTTTTCTTAAGGAGTACCTTGTACATCTCACTAATTTAAATAGTTATTTTAATGACTACCATTATGCTGCCATCCATGTTTTTTTTTTTCCCAAGATAATGTATACCCGTATCAATTTTCACATCTTCCTATAAATTTTAGGTAAACTGAACTTCCTATAAAGTAATAATTTAATATTCACTCATGAACAAATAGTTACATAGTATATTCTAGGTACTTTATAATTGGACGAAGACCACTGCTCTCATGGGATTTACACATTAGCTCACTTACTGAGCATATCCACTTAAACAAAGTTAGCTTTTCCTGCTATCTCCATGTGATTTGTCTTCATTATTTTGCTTTAATTATCTGATTTTACTATTCACAACTTCTATTCCAACCAAGCCCAATCACCCCTTTTTCCTTTTTATTATTAAAATCACTAGTTATACAGAATAAAAAGTACAAAGACAATATAATTTAATTGGATCCTTTCTAAATTAGGAAAATGTGTCCATTTTAAGGTTTGTATTTCATTGTAAAGAAATCAAATTAGTTGCATGTTATTTATAAATAACACATTCTGTAATTTCTGATTTGGCTTTTAAGTGAGCCCACTGTTTTTCTTTTAATCATACTCAGTGACTAAGCAATCCGCACCCTTGGTATCATCTTAGGTGAGGTATGTGTATGTGTCCCCCAGTAGCTACATCACTTCCAAGTGTGCTGATCCCACCACCTTCTCTGAAAAGTCACAGTGCTCTCCTTCACCACAACAGCCCATCATCCTAGGAGTTGCCAGTACAACATGCAGCTGGACAAATTAAGTCCAACCAATTGAAATTTGTAGGGAAAAAAATTTTAAGCCTAACCAATTAGTTATTACACACGAGCTAACAATCGTGCCTGCCTAATACCAGGAGTCATGCCTCAAGTTTGGCTCAAGTACTCACTGTAGTTGAAGGTGGTAACATTGTTATTCTGAATTTAATTCCACTAAAATTATATTCTAGAACTAGGACATACTGGAAGGATAATGAAGCAAAGGGATAAATAAATGAAATAAATATTGATAAAAATAATCTTATATGGGAACAAAATCTCCAAATCTCATCAGACTGAATGATTTTTGACTGCATATTATTTGTCCTGCACTGTTCTGATGCCCTCATAATTGAGTACACAAGGCAGACAAGTAACCAGGTATTCTGAGTCTTATAAAATTACGCGATACTGTCCTCTTTACTGATGAGGAAGATGAAATTAGACTCAACTTTCAGGTCTTATAAAAGCCAACCCCAAAGGTCTGTTAAATACTTACCTATTATTTTGGGGGGGAGTAAACTGTTCCGGGTTATTAATAAAGTTAACCTAAGTAATTAGAGCTGTTAACTCTCAATTACAAAGGGCTGATTATTTAGGACATTTCTTTCCCTTTTGCCCCCTGCATGTGATCTAGCTTATGGCTGTTACTTACACCTACAAAAGACAAGGAACGGGACACTGGCAGCAGGAAGACTCAGTGCCACCGGCTTCACTAGCTCCCACTAGCTGTGGGGGGAGCAGGCTCGCACAAAGTGGAACACGGGTCTGTTAATAATGGAAGCCGGGAGGTTCCAGTGACAGAACAGTACCTGATCTTTCCAGCTGTTTTATCTATAGACTGTCTTATCTTCCTAGAAAACTGAAAGACGGATGACAGCAGCAGATTATCTCCCATGACCTGAAACATCCAAAGAAATTATATTAAAATATTACCACTGTATTGCGAAACCATTGAGAACACCAGTCACAGCCCACTATGTTTAGGGGCATTTAGTATGTATGCTAATTTTAATAAAAGGTCAATGAAGAATATAATTAGAATTAAACTGTATAACTAAACTATATAACTAAATTGAGAAAGAGAAATAAATATCAACAAAGGAGTTCCTTTTTTAAAAAAAACTTGTCAAGGTTCCATGTTATTTTGGTCCACACCACTTTTAAAAACCAATCCATATTATCTTATCTTCAATGACTATCATGATCCTCTCTCTCATGCCTCCAAATCAAATGATAATAAAAGGGAAAATACAAATAATTTAGAATGCTAAGTTTGTTATCTATTCTTTCACCAAATAATATGAACGTAGAGATGAAGAAGGTTACAATCCTGCTCTTTGGAGCAGAGTCTAGTGGGAGAGATAATTTTTTTTTTTTTTTAAATTTTTTTTTTCAACGTTTATTTTTTATTTTTGGGACAGAGAGAGACAGAGCATGAACGGGGGAGGGGCAGAGAGAGAGGGAGACACAGAATCGGAAACAGGCTCCAGGCTCTGAGCCATCAGCCCAGAGCCCGACGCGGGGCTCGAACTCACGGACCGCGAGAGATAATTTTTAAAAATTTACTCAAAAGAGGGGCGCATGGCTCAGTTGGTTAAGCGTCTGACTTCAGCTCAGGTCATGATCTCTCAGTCCAGGAGTTTGAGCCCTGCGTTGGGCTCTGTGCTGACAGCTTAGAGCCTGGAGCCTGCTTCAGGTTCTGTCTGTCTGTCTCTCTCTCAAAAATGAATAAATGTTAAAAAAAAAATTTACTCAAAAGAGTAAGTTTTTATTATGGAGGTTGATACCATCCTACTTGAAACTTATGGGCAAAACTAGGGCTTGGCAAACTTCTGTAAAAGGCCAGAGAGTGAAAGTTTCAGGTCATCTGGTCTCTGTTACAACTATTACCAAACTCAGTGCTATGAAAGCAGCTATAGGTAACACACAAACGAGCAGGCATGGCTGTGCTGAGATACCGCTTTATTTATAAAAACAGGTGGCAGGCTGGATTTGGTCTCCAGAAGCGAGAAAAAGGACTGAACTTGGGGCTAGATGTGGGTTCCCAAATCACCTCCTTGTATGTCAAAACTGTATTTAGACTCTGCAAGACAATCCAAAAAATAAGATATGGCCTTGGAGGTTAAGAAGCTTTAAAGAGCAGTGTGGGAGTTAAAAGTACCTAGGAAATACTGTTAAATATTTTATCAAAAAGAACGTAAATAAGTGCTAACTTTTGTGAATTGGTGCGAGGCAAATTCTAATGAAAGGGAGTTCAGTGAAAGGAGGCAGAAGTAAGGAAGGCACCATGGAAAATGAGAACCCGAGAATGACAAGGGTTGGGGGATAAGGGTTGACAAGTCAGTGGGGGATAAAAAGTTACTTAGGATGTGATCAGCAACATACAGGCAGTAAAAAGGCTACATAAACATGATTTTGAGAGCCTTGAGAAAACAAGCCAAAACAAGAGTGGAAGACATGTATCACTTAGGCCAGGGCAGGGAGTGTGTGTTAAAAGCATCTAGAATAGGGCACCTGGGTGGCTCAGTAGTTAAGCGCCTGACTTTGGCTCAGGTCATGATCTCAGGGTTTCTGAGTTCGAGTCCCACAATTGGGTGAGCTTGAGCCCCGCTTCAGGTGAGCCCCGCTTCGGGTAAAAACATGAGCCCCACTTCAGGTGAGCCCTGCTTCTTTCTCTCTCTCCCTCACTCTGCCCCTCATGGGATTCTCTCTCCCTGCCCCCTGCTCACTTTCGCCACCCTCTCTCTCACAAAAAATAGATAAGTAAATAAAAATAAACCAAACAAACAAAAGCATCTAGTATATAGTGCAGTGGCAGCCATGGAGCTAGCTGTGTGCTTTCCCATTGGGACATTTTTTTCTACTTAGTATTATGCAAACATACACATTCTTACATACTTTTAGCTCCTGTTCCTTAAATCCAGGGATGCACAGGATGCCAGCCTATGACCAAACCCTTTTTGCCCACTGCTGCTTTCTACAAGCTTCTCCTACCCATGCCCTAAGGCTTTTTACCTGTACCACCCCTGCATGTCGTCCTTCAATTAGCTCGTTCCATGGTGCCATTTGAAATAGCCAGTTTTTGGTGAATAAACCAAACTATATCCTTGAATTTTTCCCAAGCTCATTTCATCTAATTTCCATTATCATAAACCTTTCCAATAAACCTCTCTTTACTTGATTTGTCACTGCCACATTTACTTAATAATTTTTATCTGCATTGGTTCACAAGTATATAGAATTAATCACAATTCTTTTTAAAAAAATTTTTATGTTTATTTTTGAGAGGGGGGGAGGGGCAGAGGGAGAGGGAAACACAGAACCTGAGGTAGTCTTCAGGCTCCAAGCTGTCAGCACAGAGCCCGATGCAGGGCTCCAACTCATGAACCGTATCATGACCTGAACTGAAGTTGGTTGCTTAACCAGCTGAGACACCCAGGCACCTTTAATCACAGTTCTTAATTCATGCCATAGCTCACTAGTCCAATACGGACCACTTTTTCTTTCTTTCTCATGAATAACGTAAGAAGCACTTATGAATCTAACACCAAAACAAAGGCTAGAATGCAACAGTAAGCCATTTGATCCCGATGCCATAGGAAGAGGATACTTGCCTCTGACCTCAAGCTGTGTGATTTGGTTTCACCAATGGGACAGTAGCAGACACAACATGAACGTGAAGTGTGCCTGCATGGTGGGGCTTGCTCCCTTGTGTTTCTGATATAACCACGACAAGAACATGCCTTAGCCAGCCCACTCGTCCAATCAATAAAAGACACATGGGGCAGACCTGGACTCAACCTATAACTTTTTTTTTTTTTAAAGATATTTCAAAGTTTATTTGAGAGAGAGAGAGAGAGAATGGGGAGGAGCAGAGAGAGAGGGAGACACAGAATCTGAAGCAGGCTCCAGGCTCTGAGCTGTCAGCACAGATCCCGACACGGGGCTCGAACTCACGAATTGCGAGATCATGACCTGAGCTGAGTTGACACTTAGCCGACTGGGCCACCCAGGCACCCCTCAACCGGTAACTTTCAATTGTCCAGCTGAGCTGTCCCAGTTAACCCACAGGTATGTGATAAATTTATGCTTACTGCTCTATGCCAGTGAGATTTTTGTGGTTCGTTATACAGAAATAGCTGACTGATAGAATCTACTTCTACTTCTATGGTTTCCCCCTCCCCATTTCCCTATTGCCCTCCGCCCAAGTTGAACAGCATCTTAAATTCCATTCATCATTCCCTTGCTTTCCTTTTTATATCATGTGTTACTTCCATTTCTGTCCTAAGTATATCTTTTCATTTTTAAAAAACGTATGAGAAAGAATCACATTATATATCTTCTGAGAATTACTTTTTTCATTTACTGTTATACTGTTAAAATTCATCCATGTAGTGGCATAGTGCTGTACTTCATTTATTTTTATTACTCTGTAAGTATTCAATTTGTGAACATACCAGTTTATACATTCTCTTTCTGCTGATAAAAAGTTAGACAGTTCCCAAGTTTTTGTTAGGCCCATAGTGGTACTATAAATATTCTTTTACATGACTTCTTTTGGCAATAGGAAAGGGTTTTTCTCTTGAGCATGTACTAGAGGTAAAACTGTGTGATAGGATCATGTGACATGTTTACATTCAACTTAAGGAAATAATGTCAAACTGTTTTTCCAAAGTGTGCCAATTTAACGTCTAGTGGCAACACAAAAAGGAGTCTATGTATCCAAGCTCTCCAATACTTACTATTTTAATATTTTTAATTTATTGCCAATTGAATAAGAATCACATTTTCGCCCTGAAGTGTATTTCTCTGAATACTCATGAGGTTTAACATCTCTATTTTGTAGACTTCAGTTAATTTTTTTTCAGTCAAATGCTGTTCATGTCTTTTGGAGATTTTTCTGTGGAGACTGGTTTTGCCTTAATTGATTGGTAGGGCCTTCTTTATGTATTCTGTATACTACTCCTTCATTGACTGCATGTTTCACAAAGTCTTTCAATATACTCTAATTTATCAGTCTTTTATTTTAAAGCTTTTTTGTGTCTTTTTTTGAAAGACATTTACCTATACTTTTAACTAAAAGTTTTAAAGTTTTGCTTTTGCCCTTTAGAAACTTAACTCATTTGTAGTTGATTATTTTGTACATGATTTAATGTCAAGATGAAACTTCACTCTATTCATAAGGGCAAGCACTTTTTTCCCCAGCCCCATTTATTGAACAGTTCCTTCTTTTCCCACAACAGGACATGTTTCCTCTGACATTTGTTAAAGTTTGTGGTTTACTTACTTCATCTCTGCTCCAGGTTCTCCGCCTTGTAATTGTTAAGTGATCAGGAGGCTCTGTTGGTTGAGGTCTTGGATCATTAGACCGACCGTTGTTTCCTTCTGGTGTTTTAGAATGAACTAATGGAGGGATCTTTCGGAAGTTGAGGCTTTCGTCAAAAACACGATCAACCAACTAATAGGACAAAAGCATATCCTTATGAGAATAATTTGGGTAAGTACCGATATTGGCATTATAATTTTTTTTTTTTATTAGACAGAAGTTATTACATTCTCAAGTAGTAACAGAAGCATGATATCTTCAATAAACCAATTACTCTTTCTTTTTATAAGTTCTTCAAAGGTGCCTGTTTAATAAAATAGATGTTCATCTACATAGATTTTTAAAATCCAAAACACAGAACTTTGTTAAGTTCAATCCTTCCATGGATAAGATTTCCCCCAACTGTAAAACAGATAGTAAATAGAAAAAGCTGAGCCATGTAGATGGACAAGTTCATTTTGCTCACAATGCCTTACCAATGTAAAATAATGTTTCTTTTTCTTTTAGTTTCCTATGTTGTTTTTTGTTTTTCTTCCCCAAATCCAGGTGCCAAATTTCTTCACAAATACATAAATTGCAAATTCCAATTAAGTTTACAAAGGAAACAATTTTTAAATCCACAAAGTAAGTATTTTGGTCTTAGGTAAACTTTTAACAATGCTACAGCAGTTACATATTCTAGTGAAAATGACATACTGCCATCTACAGTGCAAATTATACACATCCAATAATACAAAGTAACTCAGGTTTACTGAAGAAGGAATAAATTTTAGTACAATATTCTAAGATAAAACAAAAAGGAAAAATGAAAGTCTATTCAATGAAATGACTGAGTAATTTTACTGGGTCTGCGTGAGTGTATAATCATGTTAGGTAACATTTAGTTAGATAGCTGAGGAAATAATGTGTTCATCGTTTTAAATGTACCAGAAGAATTGTGTATGTCTTGCCACCAAGAAGATCCTTTTGTTTTTCACCAATGAGGATGATTTTATATACATTTACAATTGATCAATGTGGTAACAAAACTCTACACAGATTCACAAAAGCTCATTTACCAACTTAGACAACACATGAAGGTGAAAAACAACAACAACAACAACAACAATAAAAATGACCATTAAAGAACTGGATTATAAAAGGAATGTGACAAAAAGCAAAGGAAGAGATTATTAATAGAGTTTGTCAAAATCGAATCTGTCAAAAAGGCTAGCCATTTGGAGCTACTATTGATGACATTATTTTATAAAATTAACGAAGCACATTAGAGGCTGGCATTTTTTCGTGTAAAAGGCTAGATAATAAATACTTTCAGCTTTATAGCCATACAGTGTCTAACTACTCATTTCTGACATTATATCACAAAACAGCCAGATAATTAAACAAAAGAATGTGGCTTTGTCCCAATAAAACTTTTAATTCATTCTCTCAAATGCCAATCTTTTGCTTGTATTTCTGCACCAGATCGAGAGCCAACATGTCAGACTACCATTTATTTTTCATTATCCATTAAAGGCACCCTCTGGAGCAACGTTAGAGAGCCAGAGAGCAGGAGGTCCCGGTTTGGGGAAGGCAATAGTCTCTACGTGCTACCTTGCATTCCAGAACTTATAGGAAGGTTTCAAAACTGAATATGCATGTATTTGTGTGTGGGTGTGTATGTGTATATATCTTTGTGTATCTATGTGTGTATATCTTTCAGTTTTCAAAGTATCCTTAAACATATATGTGTAATTTTCAACAGAATTGTTTAAAGTTAGTGGAAACTGTACAATTTTTCCTTTATTTGCTATTAGAGACATCTACTAGCCAGCTACACATAAAAATGCCTTTTTAATTGAAGTATTTTCATAGCCAAATTTTATGGAAGTGTTATACAATCATTGATCAAATTTTAGTTTGCTTTTCAGATGTCACTTATAGTCATATTTTCCAGTGAAACTATATACCAGTAATTGGCAGACAAAGTACCGGTTTTAAATAATTTTACAGCTTCATGGAATAACAGACCAAATGTCAGCCTTTGCTAGTTTTGTTACAAAAACAGAAAAAGAAAAGTTTTAAACCAAAGTTGGAAAATGCAGAGCTTCATGCAAACAGGGAGGGTGGGTATAACTCAAATAAACTCAGCAAAAGGCTAAAAGCAAAAGAAACAAAGAAAAGGAAGAACCTTCTGCATCTGTCCATGAAGATCTCCTACCTCTTCTCTAGTGTCTATGGCAGAGCCCGGGGTGGTGGCCGCAGTGCTTACTGTGGTGCTGGGGGCGGTGCCCGACGAGGTCACCGAGTCTATCTCGCCTGCTACGTCGTTGATTTCCCGGGCAATGAGGGCAAGATCCTGGCTGATCCTGGCGACAGTTTCAGAAAAGAAGTTTAATCTCTTTTAAACAACAGCTCTAGACACAATCATTTGTGAGAGAACCCATTACATAAGCTAGACATCTAATTAAAGATCTGTACCAAAAACTTAAGACTCTTTGGAAATCCTATCAACTATTTTGATACTCAAAAAAGCTTTCAAGCTTTAATTCCAAAAATTAATAAAATTAAATTTCACGTCACTTTGAAAAATATGTTAAACACCCTGAAGTAGTGACACGTCTTTCAAAATACAGTTCATGTTAACGACCAGCACTAACAGATGACAGCTCTTAGACTTGGGGGTGGTAAACAGAACCCAAGGAGTCCATGAACCTGGATAAGAAGGAGCAATTACAACTTCATTCTCACTAACCTCCACCTGAAGCTTAGCATTTCTTTCAGTGAGAATTCGGGTAACAAACAGTAGTGGAATTAGTGATACTGGGTTTTTTTCCACCCACAGAAATCATAGATAGTATGGTTGCTATAGGTGTCCCAGAGCCTTTCATCATCACTGCCTCAAGATTACTGCGGTCATTAAACCCACAGCAACAAAGTTCCATGTACTACTCTGTCACTTTAAAAATACTGTGATAACATTACAAAGAAATGCAATCATACTGAAACACAACAAAGTAATTTCATGTTTATGTATTTCTTTATTTAGTTTTAAAGTTTTTAAAATTTTATTTTATTTTGAGAGACAGAGAGAGCACAAGCAGGGGAAGGGCAGAGAGAGAGAGGAAGAATCCCAAGCAGGATCCCAACTGTCAGCTCAGAGCCTGATGCGGGGCTTGAACTCACAAACTGTGAGATCATGACCTGAGCCAAAATCAAGAGTGGGATGCTTCACTGACTGAGCCACCCAGAGTCCCTATGTTTATGCATTTAGAAGCACTGTTCTGAGGGGCGCCTGCATGGCTCAGTCTGAAGCTGAAGTGTCTGACTTCAGCTCAGGTCATGATCTTGCCGCTCATGAGTTCGAGCCCCATATCGGGCTGTATGCTGACAGATCAGAGCCTGGAGCCTGCTTCGGATTCTATGTCTCCCTCTCTCTCTGCCCCTCCCCTACTCGCTCTGTCTCTGTCTCTCAAAAATAAATAAAAACATTAAAAAAAAAAAAAAAAAAAAAAAAAAGAAGAGGCACTGTTCTGAGAAGAGATCCATAAGCTTCCCCAGGTGGCCAAAGAGATTAGTAACCCCGACACAGCACTCTGTTATGCACAGCACCTCACAGTACACATGAGGTCATTTGAGAGGCACACAGTTCTTGTGAGGTAGGCCTTCTCTAACTGAATGTGAATGAGGACACATTCTCAGAGAAGGTGAGAAGCTTGCTCATGACAACACAACTTACAAAAACAGCTAAGGCAGAGGGCCACATTCCAGGTTTAGAGCTCATTCCCGGAGAGCCATTTATTTGTGTCATCAGCCACACAGATTGAAGAACTAAATAAATATTACCAGTGATAAGCAAAAGAAAAAACTGATTTTTCTCTATTTTTAAAAGAGAGCAACTTACATAATCTACTACTGGTATTCCTGTTTTAATCAAAAAGATTTCAATTCAATGAGACTTGAAAAATTTCTAAGTTATGGATCTACTGAACTCAATTTGGCTACTTCCACAAGGAAGGTTTTGAAATGACAGAAGGTTCAAATGAAAGCTTCTTCAACTTTAAAATCGAAAGCAGAAGCAAAGTAAAACATGTTTTGACTTGAGCAAAATGTAAGACTTTCAAGGAATGCAGTAATTGCATAATAATTTAACTACAGATTTAAAAAAAAGGTGCTAAATGGAAGCTTATGGCCTACCAAAAGCAATCTGTGGTCACTTCCTTTATTTATCAATACAAAAAGGTAGGAAGAACACCAATAAACACTTTCTGGTCTCTTATTATGTTCCAGGAACCATGTTATGACCTAAGGGCTATAATGATGGAGAAGCAGATAGAGTCCCTGCTCTCATAAGCTTACAACAATTGTAATGAGCACCATTACATTATAATACAGTCAAAACCACTATTTGATAGTGAGCACCATTATATTTGTTTTTTAATTTTTTTAAAGTTTATTTATTTTGAGAGACAGAGAGAGCAGAGGAAGGGCAGAGAGAGAGAGAGAGAGGGGGAGAGGATCCCAGGCAAGCCCCTGATATGGGGCTTGAACTCACAAACCGTGAGATCATGACCTGAGCCAAAACCAAGAGTTGGACGCTTAACCAACTGAGCCACTCAGGCGCCCCGTGAGCACCATTATAAAGAAGCTTTATGCTCATCAACTGACTTCATTCTCACAGCCACCCTGCAGGAGGAGAGGTATTCACCATCTTGTTTTACAGAGGAGGAAAATAAGGCTTAGGAGAAGTTATGTGACCATTTTTTTGGTCAAGGTCACAAATGGTTAAGTGGTTTAACTAGATCTTTTTATTATGTCATGCTATATCTCACATAATCATTCCATATGTAATTTTTAAAGGCTTGTTAACTGTCGATATAATTTTCTGAGCAAGAGTTTAAAGTGTTCTCTAAGATGATATATTCAATTTTTGCATTTCTGAAGCAAATGAAGTAGGATGAAAAACAGAATAACCAAGCTTAATGAGACAAAAAATAGACAAGCATGAGCTTATCCAAAAAATCTATTTTTTGCTCTCAAGTTTTGTAGGCAGACTTTTGTACAATGAAGCTTCTGGTATTTGTAGAAAGCAGGAGTTAATTAGAAAAAAAAGAGTCAAAAAAACCAGACAATAGCAACGTCAACAGGTCATGTGGTAACAACTGTACCAACACGAACAACTCTTAATGTGTGTATACACAACATACGTTGTTCACTTGGCAAGCACCCCAAAGCCACCTTTTCGTTTGTGAGTGTATGGTGTATATGCCAGCGATTTCTTACACAACAATTTGTATCTGAAAGTCAACTCAGTAATACAGACCGTTAGACTGGTTTAAATCCACATTGCTTAAAAATCTCAGCACCTACTAAAACCAGCATTAGGAATTCTAAAAAGCAAAATTATCAAGAAAATCAAAGTTATAAATATCTTCAAGTAGAAATAATAGATTTATGATTCAGTGTAAAGTATGGACCTATTCATAAGGTTGTTACATTGAAGCTTACGAATTCCAAAAGCTTCTAGGTTTACACTCACTGGAATATTTTATAATAACGTATTTCTTTACATCTCTTGTATCTGTGCTTTTTTCAATGCTTAAATTTGTAATCCTCGTTCTTATTCTCAGTCTCCACCCCCATCAAATCTGCTAGGAGGGGAAATTCTAAAATGATGCACACATTTTATTTGGAGTTTTGCAATCCATCTGCTTTCATTGCTTTCAGATATATGGCTGAAAAATACACCTTAAAAAATTAAAATCCCAAAGGCAAGTTTTATTAACACAGTGCTACTTAACAAACCAGAGGGAAAAGGCATAAAGTCATTAGAAGTTAAAAGGCCTGGCCCATTAGCTGTCCCGCTACAGGTAACAAGACACACAAGAGACAGGAGTAATAAAATGCACATAATAAAGACAGAACCAAGTGAAAGTGTCACCTCCAGTTCCCCTGCACTTTCCCCTCCACAGCATCTTTTCTGTTTGGGGGCAGGGAAGTGGGTGTGGCCCGGAAGGAGGGGTCCAGATTTCAAAGAGGTGGCCCCCTAAGGGGAACCATCAGGTGCCTCCTGAGCTGCAGCAGGTCCCCCCTCCACAGGAAGGGAAATGATGTCAGGAAAGGGAGGCCAGCCATGCCCACAAGAATAAAAAGAGGTAGAAACTCCCTCACTGCAGGCGTCCTGTAGTCTCCTAATAACTCAGGGATCCCAAAGCACATACATATATGCCTGTCCCCTAACTGGAACTGGCTTACAATGCTTCAATGATTAGTCTCCCAAAAAGCGATTTATATGGTCAAATAAAAATGTTTAAGAAGCACAGTGAGATTAAAAGGGCATGTTCTCAAAGAATGATAAGCAATTAAAAGCAATCACAATAGTCATTAGCGACCGAAAACCATAGACATTACATTGAAGTAATGAGCCAGAAAAAACATTAATTCACAGAAGTCAACAGAGCAAAGGAAAAAAAAAAAAAAAAAAAAGATAAAACACCATTAAATTATGGTTAAGAGTTTATTTTTTTAAAAACCATCTCTGGACTATTACATATCACATTCTTTAATAATGTTGCCAAATGTAAAACTTGAAGTTTAGGGTCTTCAATTGAAGGCAGAAACAACTGTAGTGTGTCACGGGGAAACGTTTAGGTGACATACGGTATACCACAGTAAAATATACTATCTTACAAAATGAACAAAACCCATATTTTAACTACAATAGCATCTGTTTGAGTACAGCCTCTCCTCAGTGTTCAAACATGATAAGGTACTCATTAAAAATCACATCTGCAGCATGAATTTTACTTTTTAATCATATAACCTAAAGGGTATAATAAACAAATTTAATATTCAAAATAATAAAGGGTTCAACTGTACCTCACGAATTCATAAAAGTGTGAGTAAAAATCCACATCCTCGCATTCTCCCCAGAGAATAAGAGCCATGTATCTCCAACAACTACACTATTACCTCTCTGGAAGTGGAAGGTAAAAGGAAAAGTACTCAAAAATTTAGCTGCACAATTCTTAATGGTGCAGAGCCAATACCACCTTTCAAAAGTGGTATTAACTCATCGGCATCTCTACTAGAAACAAGAAAGGGGGTTGCAAGCAAAAGAAATTAGTTCTACAAGATGTTAGTAGCACTGGCACTAAACACACAAACCCAGAGAAACTGGATGGAGATCAACACTCTGGATGGAAGTGCGTGCACAGCTACCTGAGGATTTCACTCCTTGGATAATCTGTACAAATCAAATAAAAGCTACGCTTTTGCTATCGAGTTGAAACACGGACACGAAATTCCAGCTCTTACAGATAAGCCATTTAGAACCAACCTGGCTATCTCTTCTCGATGAGCAGTCCAATCTCGGATGTAGTCTTCCTGTTCTTTTATCCGGTGCTTGAACGAAGAACTAGTAGGCATTGCTGACCCAGAGCTCTGCAACCGAGTGGTTTTCAGGGCTGGAGAAGTACGTAGACGAGTATGTTTAGGGGAATTACGGTTTGATCCAAATTCATCTTCTGAGGTGGAAGCATAATCAGTAGGAAAGCGCCTCCATCTTGAATTTACTAAATTAGTTTAATTATTAAAAAAAGAATTATTATGTTACCTTTTAAAGGAGATAAAAATCATGATTTCAAAAACACCATGAGACACACACAGCACAACTTTCAATAACTGACATACACATACCTCACGAAAATAAGTCTACTACTCCTTAAAGATAGAAACACTATACTTCGGTGAATTAAAAACAATGAGGAATTAAAAACAATCGAAAGACCACGTTTTCCATAGTATGGTGAATAAAACATTCAGATGAAAAATTCACTAATGATAAACAACTAAGCAAGCTCTATCCATAAATGTTTAACTTGGGTACTTTATCATTGCAAATAGTTCTCATTCGAGTGACGATATGGATTTTTGTTTTAGAAAACGACAGTAACAACAACAACAACAGAAATAAGGGAAAAGATTTCCTCATGCCACATGGACTTGCAACATGGATATGGTAAACCCTCTTTTCCCAACATACAAATGTGCATAATTCCTGCTGTGGAAATTATGCTTTTATGGCAGAAAAAAAACATTACCTCTGTCATTCAACATCCTGTTATGCTATGATTGGAAAAAATCTTTTACATGGTAAAAACACAACAAAGCATCTTCAGTACAACTCGCGGCTGCTTTGACACTGAAAGCATACAGTGAAATTAGACAATGGCGTAAGACCTACAAGGAGCGAAGCTCTACAAAGCTATTCTCACAACCACTGACATTTAAGGCACAGGAGATACTGTGAATATTCACAGTAAAGAAAGTGGCAACCACTTTC
Organism: Herpailurus yagouaroundi; assembly: GCF_014898765.1. Lineage (NCBI taxonomy): Eukaryota > Metazoa > Chordata > Mammalia > Carnivora > Felidae > Herpailurus > Herpailurus yagouaroundi. The sequence continues at coordinate 8,980,774 of NW_024412436.1, forward strand.
GTGTTTGAGGTTAGGAAAGACATTTAAAAGATGGTGTTGTTGACACATCTGAAAAATCAGAAGACAAATTAATTTCACTAGTACTGTTAATGCGAGAACCAAACACACAAATAATTTGTGAGGCATATACAGAGGTCAAAAACAGGGCAATGATGGCTGATTTACAGCAAGCTTCACAAGGGCAGGAATCTACTACTGCATACCTAGGACTCTGCAGAGTGTCTGGCTAGCAAATGTTTAATGAATATTTTTGAAAAAGTAAGTGAATTCCTAGCTACTGGCCATTTGCTTTTCTCAAATTAGGGAAAACCTAGTGAAAAGCAGATGTTTTTGGTGGGTACAGGGACAAAAACTTAGCACCTGCTATATAAATTCCAGTTGCTATTAATATCAGAAGAGTTTTGTTTTTCTTTCTTTCTCTCTCTCTCTCCTTCTTTTAAAACAGAAACTGACCCGAGGCTGCATCGTGGTGAAGTCTGGAATTCCTTCATCCTACCTCACTAGGATTTTATGCACTCATGTCTTTTCCTCCCCAAACCCCATTTTTGTCTGGGACTCTGTAAGTCTCAGGTGGCTGTCAGACAAAACTGACTCGTATATATTGCCAAAGAGTTGGTTTAAGAAGCAGAGAAATCTGTAATCAGGAATACGCCCTAAGTCAGAGCCTACCCATTTGTCCTGATTCACACTCCCCTTTGAAGCTCCTGGAGCTTGGAACAAGATTCATGGGTACAAGAAGATAAGCAGAAACTCCACGGCTTTTTGTAAAAGTGTATGCAAACACATGTATAGAACTCTAGGTAATTATTCATAGTGCCTTTTGAAGGTGGTAGTCAGTACTGTTTCTGGTTTTACCAAGATCATTCATTAACATAAAACTACTTTTACCATAGTGGAAAATTACTAAATTTTAGACATCTGAAAAATCCTATGAATTGAACTGACCCTAAGACTTCAAAACAATTTTAGAAAAAAATTTAGGAATAAGAGCAAAACACTAAAAATATTGCAAAATAGCTATATTTTAACAAAGGCATTTCACTAAGCGTTAGATGTTTATTTGTTTTGGTACCTTAGAATATTATTCGTAGAAAACAAGTTAAGAAATAATAAAAAGATCATTTGTTAGACTGACTTTCCTGATTTTTGATTTGGGAACTATGGAAACCATACTTACAACGGAAAATTGCTTGGAGTGAAAACAAAACCACTAACAAAGAGTTTCAATCAACTGTAGGAGATGGTAAACTAAGTAGGTATGATGGAGCTCAGTTAGTTAACTCAGAGGTAACTTAGAAAGAATAGCATCAATGCCTGGTATATTTCAAGAGTGGGACAATACAGGAGGGCAGAATGGGAAACTGAGAACCAAGTGCTGATTGTCAGTTGACAGTCAGGTGTCAGTAAGTAGAGTCATGTTAGAAATAACTTTTAATAGTTTCAGTCTCAAGATCAGAAAATAATTACATATTTGAGGAATAAAAGAGAAAAATTTCTTTTTCAAATGACATTCATAAAGCTCCCACTTAGTTTTACAGGTCTACTTTACTATCTGGTAAGAATAGTGAAGTTCAGTAATATCTTGACAAAGAAAAGCAACCATAAGGACAGAGCATATTCTTCAAAACTGAAAGGTAACATTTTTAGGTCTGTTCTGTTAAAATTGAGGGCAAAATGAGAGAGAGAGAAAAAAAATAGGGTACAGCAGAGGAATGAAAATAGGATTAATAACTCTTCAACTGATTAAGGGTTATCTTTACCACTGGAAAACTTATCCTCCAGGGCGTGCTAGGAAGCAGGGCTCAGTTATGTCTGGACACCACTCTGTTCATTAACAGTGAAGAGTAGATCACTACTCGGGGGCCAAGAGACCAGGAAAGGGGATTTCATGCCAGGACCTGTTATTTCTCAAAGAACTTCTTTCAATACCTTTTGCTTTCTTAATCTTTGCTTCTAAACTACAGCAGCAACACAGTTTATCTGAAAAAAGAAAAAAAAAATCCCTACCATCTGCTAGTTGTTGCAGAGTAAACTTAAAGTTCAAATGGTTTTAACTTTTGCTAATGCCTACTTATTTTATTTATTATTTTGAGAGAGAATGAGCAAGTAAGCAGGGGAGGGAAGGGGCAGAGAGAAGGAGAGGGAGAGAGAATCCCAAGCAGGCTCCACACTGTCGGCACAGAGCCCGACAAGGGGCTCCATCTCATGATCATGAGATCATGACCTGAGTCAGAATCAACAGTTAGAAGCTTAACTGACTGAGCCACCCAGGTACCCCAGAAAATCTTTATTTAAAAAAAACAAAAAACAAAAAACAATTCCAGTTAGGCTAATTCTTTATAAAACAGCCTCAATTTCTCATAGGATGGTAATTTTTGTGATTTTTACCCATCAAGAAAAATGTTACTTCTTCTTCTTGAATTTTATTTTGTTTGGGTAAAATTCTATAAAGAATTAAATTTAATTGTATAGCACTAGGCTTATTTAATATACTGGTATAAAAAGGCATTTCTGATAAATCATTAAATTGAACATTGATATAGAAGCTATTTCAAATGCCAATCCCTAAGAGGCTCCTTGGTCGGTGAAGGGCTGTATAGGACATAGATTAAAATCAGCTCTAAGATCAGCTTAATTAATTTTACAGCTAACCTGAAAATTATTTTAGTTATGAAATTATGCAGCACTTCCTCCTGTGGAAATAATCAACTACTATATTCACTATGGAAACATACCATCCAGAATTTAAAAAGGGAGAAAGAGTTCTTAGCATTATTCATTTGTGAATGCTCAGATTTCTCTTACTGTTAACCAAAGCTTTGTTGGCCTTAAAACGCAATCACAACTACAGACTTAACAAACACATTTCAGGAAACAAACACTGCATTTTCACACTTTCTATCACAATATCTTTGTGGGAAACGAAACCACAAACATATTTTACACGTATGTTTATAAGCACGTAGCAATAAGATCATTTGGGGAAAAGATCCCTGACAATGTGCTATATTGCTCTTTGACCTGGAGGAAGAAAGAACTGAAGCCATGCAAGCCTAACATTTCATTCCTACCATCTATAGAGTTTGAGGTTTAGAATAAAAATGAGAAATCAGTCTAAAAAAAATTCTAAGGATGTTAAAATGATGCTATTTTTTAGAATGTGCACCTAAAACATAATGCAAACCAACTGCTTTATTTTGATAACTCTGCACACTTAGTTTTAAAAGCATCTTATCAAAATAAATCTGGATATTTTACTGTAACTTGATGTTGAAGGATCACTGAAGGAACTGGGGTGGGGACAGTGGGGACTAAACTTTCCTAAAAGCAAATTACATCAGAATTAAAGAAGCATAAAAGAAATTTTACTCTGTTTTCCAATCAGATATTTCCATTCTTATGTTTTTATCATATACATTTCTTTGAAAAACTTTTTAAGACATGGCCTAAAATATGAAATTTGAAACATCACAGAATTATTTTCACATATGCCAATCTGGACATATCACAGGCTCTGGGTTCAGATATTTCTCAATCCTTTAAAGTTTACAGTGGATGCAACACTGACCAGTATGATTTTACATTCTTTTCAATTGTATTTCAAAAGCTAAGACTTTTTATTTTCTTTTTCCATTCAAGATATTATAATTTTCTTAAATAGAAATGTCATGACATCAAAGACACCCCAATGAGCCACTAGACCAAAAAAGTGTCTGTTTTTCTTACTGCTGTTTTATTACCTACCCAATGTAACTGTTTTAATACCTTATCACTGACTAAAAGATCCTAGCTTTGTCCTTCCAGATAAGATGTAATAAGATATAAATGTGTATCTTGAGAGAATGTGCATTAACAATCCTGGATCACAAGGTGGAACACAGAACATGAACTCAATAAATCAGGATTACAGATTACAGTGCACAATAGATCAAATACACAGTACAGTGGCCTTGTATATACTCCTGAAAATAATCCAGTAGATTCCAGCCATCCCCTGGCAGCTTGCAAGCAAGCAGATAAAGACCATTTCTGAGAGCCAGACTAGACGTGGAAGAAGCCAGAGGCTGGGAAGGAAAAGGCCTTGACTTCTTCTCCTGCCATAGCTGTGTGAACAGGGCACATGATTTCATATCTTGCCCTTAGTTACCTGAAGTGAATAACCCTTCCAGCCTTTGAATGCCATGGTTTGAATTATTTAATACACTGCTGTTATGTATGAAGAAGGTCCACATCACATACCTCAATGTATCCTAGGGGATTTCATTAAACTGAATTCAAGGTACTTTTTGCATACAGAAAACTGCATGTTTACCAAGTTCTGGATTCAAGGCAGAAAACAAAGTTTATCTTTAGACATGGCATCTTATAGTGGTTTTTTAGACGTGCTTAAGTAATGGTACTTGGCTTGCATCTCACGTAAGCCCCTCCTGTTACGCACTGAGGAGCAGAACCACAGCACTCGTGTTAAGGACCAGACGACCAGTACAGAAGGAACTGCTCCACGCTACTCGGGGACACACAGCTTGCGTTACGGCTCATGGTAAGACAGGAGAAAAGTGTAACACTTCTCTTGTGCTAAACAGAGACGGGTGAGCAAACAGGCAACGTGGCAGAAGAGATCTGATCGCGCTACGCGTCACAGAATGCAGCACAAAGGAAATGTGAATTGAAGAGGTAGGGCCATAAGGAACGACAGGAAAACGATAGGTAAACATAAACCAGAAGACAGCAGTCAGTTTTAAAACACCTGCAACAACTGCATGAACCACCAGTGAAAGCCTGAAGCGCAGAAGCAAGGAAGATGGCGCTAATGAGGGAATCACTGTCCATTCTTTTGGAATCGTGATTGTATGTTACCTATCTTCAGCCTACGACCGTTCCTACCACAGTTCTGACCATCATCACCACAGCCACTGACCGGGAGGGAGGGAGATGTGAGTGCAGGGGAGGCAAGCAGCAGTGGGAAGGAGAGAGGAGGAATAAAAAGTGAAAAAATAAAATAAGGAGCATTGTTCGGGGTCTTGTAGGCTACAGAGAGGTAGATTCCAAACTATGAACATAGGACTGCAGACCAACCTTCCCCTCACTCTCCCCCCAAGACTCAGCTCACTTGGATGCTTGCCGACAAGAAATTTTTAAGTCTTTTAACAGCAGGCTTCCCCACACTGGCCCTTCCAGCCACACCCAGGGGTGAGGCCGATTATGAAGTAATGATACCGTGCTCACAGGAGACATACAAGTATCTGGGTCACATCTCTGGCCATGCACATACTCTCACTGGCTGCAGCTCTGAATACGAAGGTACAGACAAATATACTAGAGGCAGTTAAATTCCGTGGGGAGGAAGTAACTTTTGGAACTGTTACATTCGATGACTGCTAATTACTGTAGCTCAATGATCGCACAGGGCTTCAGGAGATAATGCTCACAACCAGTTACATGTCTATAGCCCAGTGTGACCCATATGTGCTTAGTGATTATCTCATGGATCCATCTTCTTCCACTGAAATAAACCATGGATTAGTCTTCACCTGCCCCAACCACAAACAGATTGAACCTTAAAAAGTGTATGGGGGCGCCTGGGTGGCTCAGTCGGTTAAGCGTCCGACTTCGGCTCGGGTCATGATCTCGCGGTCCGTCAGTTCGAGCCCCGCCTCGGGCTCTGTGCTGACCACTCAGAGCCTAGAGCCTGTTTCCGATTCTGTCTCCCTCTCTCTCTCACCCTCCCCCGTTCATGCTCTGTCTCTCTGTCTCAAAAATAAATAAACGTTAAAAAAAAAAAATTAAAAAAAAAAAAGTATATGAGACATTTCTAAATAAATGGGAAAGAAAGGGTAAAACGGCAATTATTTCACTTAGCCCTGAAAGGAATAATAAAAGGTATACTGCTTTTCTTCAGGTTAAGGGCTTTGAATCACGTGAGGATATTTAAGAATCAGCCACACACTTTTAGCAGTTCAATGTTATTCCTATTATTTAAACCAGATCCCATTCCTCCTCTAATTCTGACACACGGGTCCAGATGCCTCGCCAAGCAGGCAACTAAAACTCCTAAATAGGTTCCATATACTTCTAATTTTGAAATCACTATTTTGCTCTAGGTCATTAACTGGAAGGGTGTGTAATGTCTGAATTTTCCATTTACTAAGCTAACAAAAATAATTTTTATAGGAGAAAATACCCTCTTATAGCATAACCTCTCTGTTGAATATTTTTAGAAGTAATACTAGACACTTATTTAAAAAAAAAAAAAAAAAGAAAGAAAGGAGTCCCAAAACATAAAAGAAATATGCTAATATTATAAAAAGTCTGGATCCAATTACCTGAAGGAGAGCCATGTGCTGAGGTCATACTTTTGACCTTGGAGTCTGATAGTCGAGAGATACTGTTAGCTCTAATTCTAGGAGAAAATTTATCTGAAGGTACTAGTCTGGCTCCGCTTCTAATGATGGCCTCTGCAGTCCGTGACGAGGCACTACCTCTAGAGATGGTTGCTTCAGAGTCACTGCGAGCCGACAATGAGCCAAGCCTTGTTCGACGGGGCTGAGCCAATAAATCAATCCGAGAGATATTACGCCTTCCTGTGGGGGGCTTGGACGTGGAACTGGTGGTGGACACTTCAGAGGCAACAGATGCTTTGTCAGCATCAGCCAGTTCACTGTCGGACACTTCGCCAAGCCGTGCTCTGCGCAAGAGGGAAGTCCTGGTGGGTCGTGGCCGCGGAAGAGTGGTTGACTTACTGGATGATCCAGGTGTGACGGGAGAAGTCTTAGATTTAGTCACTTTGCCTCCTTCCAGTTTGGAATGTGCATGCTCATCAGTTGAGGTAAGTGGAGTCCTTCCATGAGGTTTACAAGAGTAAGTTTCCTGATCAGAGGACATAATATCAGAGATCGCAGAATGAGGTACACTAGAGGTCTGGTCGTCGTCTGTTAGGTCTACAGAAGGCTGTCTTATTCTTCCACTGGACTGTACAAATTTGCGACCATCTGCTCTTGAACCTACATCTGTGGAACGACTTTTTGTTTTCTTCTCAATTTTCTCCCTACCACCTGAAGAGGACGATTTTGTGACATCTTTGGAAGGAGAACCTGTGGAACATCTGTCTTTATAGAGACTAGTGAAACTCTTTCGCTTTTGGGTTGACTTTCTTTCAGTCTCTCCAGTAACCAGACTGATTGTACTAGCTGTGTCCACATCAGATTCTGGTGAAATAGAGTTGTCTCTATTATAACTGGGAGTATCTGGGCCTTCATCAGTTTTATTATCTTCACGCAGTTTGGCTTCTAGAAAAGCCATTACTGCTTCTGTGTCTTTTAGAATAAGGGTTGTGTCCATACTAGAATCAGTATCCATAGAGTCACTTCTTTCTCGTATTCTGCTGGCAGCTGTCAACGCTAAAGAAGGGGGTGTAGATGATGTCTGCTTATTTATGTGGGGGATAAGTTCTATGGGTATGTTTGGGCTAGGTTTTTCTATAGTGAAGCTTCCTTGTCGCACTAAGGACTTGGAGGATTCCTTCTTGTCTCCGCCCTTTGAAGACTGACCTTTCAGAACGTCCTCAGCTTTTCTTCGCTTGCCCTCATTTTGTATCACCCTTTCTCCTTTGCTTGTAGAGTGTCCTGGAATTTTTTCTTGAGGTTGTGACTCCTGTTTAAAAGATTCCTCCCGGCACCTGTCTATCTGACCCGAAACATTTTTTGAAGAAGACAACTTGGTAGGCGTCCACTGCGCCTGTTCTTTCTGTTCTTGTTGCTGAATTTTAGCTAATGTTTGCTTCACCAAAGAAGTTTCCTTATCAGTTTCACTTTTGTCCTTCCCAGAAGAGCTGCCCAAGTGAAGCAAGGTTTTATTGTCTCCGCCAGTTTTAACAGCCTCACCATTCACTGCCCTGTTCATCTTGCTCAGGGCTCTGTCGGCATCCTGTTTATCTTTCTGGTATACCTGTGTGGGTGCTTCTTTCTCCTGAAGTTCTGTGTCTTGTTTTTCTCCTATCTCTGACCTCTGTGTTATAATCTTGGACTTTTCTTCACTGGGAAGCTGAGGAAGGGTGCGTCTCCTCCTCTCTCCCTGACTGACCAAGGACGTTGCTGAGCCAGTACTTCTCATTGAAATGCCAGACTCACTGATGTCTGTATCTATAAAATAAAACCACAAAGAATAAATGTGTTAGGGCAAAAAGGTACAAATACAGAGTATCCTAGTAATTAGATTTTGCCGTGTAAGTTAAGAAATGGCTTCATGTACAAGAAAACTCTGAATAAACATACCAACATGGTAACAGAGTAGTTTCAAAAGCAAGTACGGTGCCAAGACATAAAACAGGCAGATTACTAACAGGGGAGTCAAGAAAGGCAGTTTTAGGAGATGAAAACTGGGGTCATCTGATCTTACTCCTACATCCGCTGCTCTCTTTTTCTTTCAATGTATTTTACGGCAGGGAAGGTCACTGTGTTCATTTTTGCTTTTGTGGTGTATTCCACCCATGAAATTTTGCTCAAGAAGCTGTTTTACAGAATTGCACAGAGAAGGCCTAAATAAACACTTCCAATTATATAAGAATAATATATTTAGCTTTTAATGCGCACTGTTATCTATCTGAAAGAATGACAAGTTTGGATTTCCTAAGTAAAACGGAAAATGCAAACCTTTATTAGGTTTTCTAAAAAAAAAAAAAAATTTAACACCAATTAAAAGAATTTTAAAAAATGTAAACGTGAAACAAGATCACAGGACTTGTCATAATTTTAAACACTGAGGGATTTTTAAATTATGGTCTTCTGGCATATTAACGCCTCACATACAAACACATGATCACTTTCTCTTTTTACAATTAAGTAGAAGCCAAAGAGAAAATACATACTTTGATGTTTCCATGTTAGAGAAATTGAGAATGCGTCAGGACATTTCTGACCAAGGGAAATATAAATTTACATATAAAGCATTCTAATCTTTGGGAGATAAGCGGAGACAAGATACTAAGACATAGCTTCTGTCTTTTTTCCCCTTATAATGCTGAAAGTTTAACATTTAAATTCCACAGCAATGTAATGGTATGATGCAGGAAAATAGCTACTAACCTTACTGATTCAACTGTAGCAATTATTGTTAAGTTACCGTATTATGTCTTGGCTCCTTGATACTACTTGAAGCGCTAAAATGTAAGAACCGTTTTATCTTTTTTTATTTTTCTAGCATTTCTCACACTGTCCTGCTCCTAACACACATAAGATGAATGTGTAACAGGAATATGTTAAGATTTAAGTGGATTTATCAGCTAAATAATTTAGAATATGATGAAATAGGAGCACCTGGGTGGCTCAGTCGGTTGAGCATCCGACTTCGGCTCAGGTCATGATCTCACGGTTCGTGAGTTCAAGCCCCACATCGGGCTCTGTGCTGACAGCTTAGAGCCCGGAGCCTGCTTCTGATCCTGTGTCTCCCTCCCTGCCCCTCCCCGGCTTGCGCTCTGCCTCTCAAAAATAAAAAAAACATTAAAAAAAAAAAGAATATGATAAAACAGAAATGAGATAATGAGGGCCAGGCAGTTTGTTTTATTTTGTAACAAGGGTAGAATTTTGCCTTCTACAGCTAATGCTTACTAATTTTATAATGGGTTCTTTGGTAAGTTTATCTAGCCCCTCTGACCCTCTCTGTTTGGGTGCCTTATTTCCCCGAAAAGTGACCAGTTTATGTTAATCAATCTGCAGATCATTCAGTCTTTGATTTTTGGGAATACTATCAATTACTTCTAATTTCTATAGTAAGTAAATGATATACCTTTTCTAGTACCCTGCTCAAATCCTTGCTGAGTAATGTTTACAAAATTCCTAAACCAGATTTTTGGGGTGCCATAAGCCAGGGGCAAAATAAATTTTCATTTGTTTTCAACAATAACAAAATTAAGAATACACATAAAAAGTCACATGCAAATTCTCCTTGAGGGTTTTTAAATTAAGAATGTAATTAACTGAATCTAAAATAAAATCATTAGGCATAAAATTTCATTTTTGTTTTAAGGAAACTTAGTTCACAGAAATATTACTAGAAGGTAATAAAAATCACATTACACAGACTTGCAAAAGATACATTAAGTAAATTAAGTGTGTATTCTTTTTTATTGAACTGTATTGAATGTTTTTTAAATGCACAAAGTAGCATTTAAATATTTGTTGTATTAATGATATTAATGAATGCTGTAATTTAGAACTGTAATTTAGAAAATTTAAAATTTTCATTTTTACATGTCATATATATATATATATGTGTGTGTATATATATATATATATATATATATATATATATATATATTTCATCTACAAATTACCTCTCCTCTTCAGTTAGGGTTTTATTTTAATGATACCTGCATTATTAGTGCAAATAAAATCATATATGTAAAATAAGCATGAGAATATGTGATTTGTTTATTTAGGTTTAATTTACTTCTCACTATATAGATTTAGCTTGTTTTTTACAAAGCTGATTCACAAAAAAGAGACCAAGAGGAAGAAAATACCATTCTCTAAAGGAACAGGTGCAGATAATTCCATCATCCTTTCTTCTTGGTCATGTCTTGTGTGGTTTGCAGCCAAACTAGCCCACTGTGAAACCCAGCGTTTGTTTCCTGATGAAGATGTGCCTTCCTAAAGGAGGAAAATAAGGGAACGAAATAGCCTATTTAGACAAGAGAGAATTCTATTTAGTTACATTATCTTGTCATAAGAAGCCGTATTTAAAACTCACATTGCTATATTATCATTTATTAAATGTCCTCAGATATAGAGTGAAAAGTCTCTAGGTACCCCTTTTAACTACATCTTATCATTACTGTAAACGTAGTATAATTTTCTCTACTTATTAAATACTAACGATGGCACTAAAATAAATACTTGGAGCTTAACATTTTCTGCGGCTGGATACACGTGGGTGTGTCACCAGGGCCTCACGGCTACCACACTGAGGCTGGCTCTGCTTCTGTCTCTGGAGCAGGAGTCTAAAGATCTATTCCTAAGTTGTTCTCTGGCCCTCTACGTGATTCTAGGATGCGGACTGGTTCCAGAGTCTCAAGGAACATTAAATCTGCCAGGTCGTGTCTTCAAGGATTTCAAAAACAAACCCAAAGCTCTAGACTTCTTTTTACAACACTTTGCAGTTTCCAGAAGAAGCTAGAAATCACTCAGCCTTTAGTCTGAGCCTAGACCTGCACATGTCTAGATCTGGCCTTAAGGCAAGTACTCTCTGAACTTTCATAGTCAAATGTGAAATGGAATTTAATTCATGAAAGGGCTCTACAGACTTATGGACATAGAATGGTAACTTGAGGGCAATCCAGGCAAGACCTAGGGAGTACAGAAAAAAAATTACGTTCCCTCACAAAAAAAATAAGTCAAATCTTAATTTTGAGACTGGAATGACAACTAAGGGATGGAAGGCTATCACCAAAACTGTATTACAAATGATTCAAAACACTATCTTAAGTATCAGATTTACAGGCTAAAAACTGATGAATATTTCAAACAGGCTACAGATAACGACTTCCACAATAGGTTAAAGCAGTAAGTATACAGTGACTTGCACACAATGAAGCCTAAGGCTTCCAAAACCTGCTGGATCCTTGAAGTCCCTTTCAAGACTCTACTAACTGCTCATGCTTCTCAGCAGGAAGGAAGTACCAGAGCCCCTCCCACCTTCACTGACACACACACTTATGTTCTGTGAAGAGGTTCTCATGCCCTGTGTCGGAGATTCTCTCCAAGGCAGGTACATACTGGGCTATATATCAATTTCACTTGGGATGGGTTGAGGGGATGGGGAAGGGAAGAGGGAGTCTTATATAAAAGTTCATGGTCACCAGAACCATTCCTGGTAATCAGAACACCAGAACACTGCCTCGCATAAGTATCACTTGTTTTCAGTAAGTAAATTAAGCATCTTATGAAACGGAAACCAGAATTACAGTTCTGTAAGATCAAGGAAGGAAACAGAACACTGAAATGCAAGAAATGCTTTAACAGCTTTCAGGAATAGGCACGCCATAAAGGGACGATTTTAACATTAATAAACGGATAGGTGGATTTCCCTGTCTATAGAAATATTCTATTTATGTTTCTGACAAAGGTAACATTTCATTTGTGATTGTTTTATTTGCCATTTGTATAAATTAACTCATTTCTGGAGAGGTGGTGTAGCATACTGAGTAAGAGAATGAATTAAGAAAACAGGGCTGCTTACGGTTCACATTCTGGCTCCACAAGGTGCTAGTTTTATGACCTTGGTCTACATATTTCAGTTTCCACATTTGTAAAATGGCACGAGAAAGTTCCTACTGGATGTTAGCTCTGATTGAATACATTATAATGAATTAATGCTTCTCAGTTACATATTTTTTTTTACATTTATTTTTGACATATCACTGGAATGAAGTTTCTAGTATCACTTCCAATAAGGGAATAACCATTTGTTGAGGGCACAGATCTCAGGCAATTACTATGCTGAGTGCTTTACATACTTCACTGAACTCCCTGTAAGTAGGTTTTATCAAAAATCCCAACTGCACAGACGATAAAACTGCAGCTAAGAGAGGGGAAGTGACCGACGACACAAGGGCACTTGGACAAATGTGGCAATTCTGGGACCTGAGCTCAGGTCTTCGTAGCTCTACTGCACCCATGCTGACTCCCCAAGCTTACTAACCAAGCCATCCTTGACTAACTTCAGGTCATTCTAACAACATCGGGGGCTGTACTGCACTGGCACTTATTCAGGTATAGAAGTTCTATCTGCCAGGCACTACTGGGCACATCCTTCCTGGCATGACAGAAAGATCTACAGATCTTTCCATTCTAACTACGGGCCCTCCTAGGAAGTACTACTGGAGTATACTTTTTCTTTTATCTCATAATGCCAATCAGAGCAGTGAGTTCATTAACTGCTTACTGAAATTAACATTTTCCCTTCACGGATGAACAGAGTAACATAATTTAAAAGAAATAACAAAAACTGAAACCGAATTACTGCAAAAATTGTTTTAGGCTTTTATTAGAAACAAATGCAGTTGTGAGAATTTAGTTTTTAGAAGAATTTTCAAAGGAGTATATCAGTTACTTAAAATAATATAACTACAAATGATAAAAATTCACATTTCATGTGTGTAAAAGTCACATATGAGGAAGAGATGTATACCTCTGAGTTGTGAAATCCAGGTGTACTCAGTGGCTTTCTTTCTTCCATTACTACCGCAGAATTGAGAGCCCAATCTTTTATCAGGTCTTTATGTTTTTCATTGATAATAGGCCTATTATAATCCTGATTGTCATCTACTCCAAATACCTAAGAGAAGAAATTATTTTATAAATGAAAAGTCCGAGCACCAGATTAATATGAATATTATCAGTAACTTCAGAGGCAAATAAAAATATTCTAATTTCAACAGGTAATTCAATAATCAGGGAAACTTATTTAAGGACAGGGAGTGAAGGTTGGAGAGGAAAATTGGGTGGCAGCTCATGTAAATCAAACTATCCTTTTTAATATGTAGCAAAGTTCTGTTTTGATAAGTAAGAAATATCCAGGATATTACATTTGATTTATTAAAAGGTGTTAATAATGTTAAATACTATAATAATGCAAAATTAGGAAAGAATACACTTTGGCTTGTTTTCAGCTTATCTCTTTGCTCTTTTATTTTTAGGAAAGAGGCATGTTGCAAAACCGTAAACATAAAGCTGATTTTACCTGTTTCTTTCTTAACAAATGTTTAATGTTTATCTATATGAACTAAATTATACTTAGAATTTTCTAAGGTCCTGAAGAACAGATTTTGTTGTATGATCTCTGTATGGAATACAGGGAGATCGTCAAACTTTTTTTGCCTAAAAAAAAAAAAAATCATTGAAAGGCCTTTGAAATGCAGATCTTGGGTCTACTCTCACAGGTCAGCATTTTCAATAAGCAGGATGACTATGGTCAACACTTGTGAACTATTTAAATACAAAGACCAATAATCATATGCTTGATCAAGGGGAGGATCTGAGTCTGACTGACTTCCTGGCACGTAAATAGGCCCTGATGTTGCCAAACAGATTGGAAAAAGGTTGTAACTACAAAAACTGCAACGTTCCATTTTATTTACTATTAAGTCTCTTAAGCATTATTCATAGGTGTTATCTGTGGCTCTAATTATTACAATCAAGAAAAATACTATGTGTTTGAATTGGTGCTTTGTAGAAAAGATCTTAGGAACATAACCAAAGGCACTTTTTTGGTATAAAAAGGGGAAAATACCTTAGGTTAAACTATTTTCTAGAAAGCTTTTCAATGATTGCCTGATCACATCTGATAAATTCTGAAGTCTACATTTAGTAAAGGAAACATCATTCTCAAATTCACTGAAACTTGGAAATTTTACCACTAGATGGCCTTATTACTTAATATTTAACTCAAATAGAACTGTATAGTTCTCAAAAATTGTGATTTAGTATTCTGTTGAAGCACTCAATATTCAAATTACCTTTGCTTTAGAAGCAAATTGTATATTACTAACTTTAAATCAAATATGGATTTTAGTAATACATGGAAGCACATGGAAGTTTACAGAAGGGAAAAAACAAACCTGTTTCATTTTGTTAAACATCAGAATTAGTAAGTTCAACAACAACAACAACAACAGTAAAAATACTGTGTATACTGTCCTGTGTGTTCTGCCTCTAGTGTCACTTGTAAGGAAGGCAAGTTAGAGCTACTCGAGTTATTTAGGACTGTCTTACAAGAACACTGAGAAATTTTTCTAGCTTAAGTCACTGAACTCCAAATTTATTTCCTTATTTTTATGATTACGAGGAATAAAAATCGAACTCAAGTTTGGAAGTAAAAGACAAAAGCACCCAGGTGTGAGTATGTGCATGTGGTATCTCTCTGGCATGTTAATTTACAAATGATCTCAGGTGATTTTCTGACTTGGTAACATTTACTTGGACGCTTCACACTCAAAATGGACTTGCAAAACTTGCTTTCCTCAAACATAGAAGCACCACAAGTTTCAAACAAAATATAATCTCTCCAAATCACTCTGAAGCTATTTTGAAATGACAACAAAAGACACAGACACAAAGAAGTAACGCTTCTAGGGAAGAGGGGCTGACGTCGGACAGAAAGAACACTCAGATGACTTTCCACAGATTCCTTGCAACGGAGACAATTATACACACATCTGTCAAAGAAGTTAAATCACTATTTGTGCCCAAACAAGTAATAGGGCCTGAAGCACTACTGTGTGGAAAAAGAAGCCTTCAAAGTTCCTACCTATATTTTTGAGTGTTCTGGAAAATTAATGATAGCAATGACCAGCCCAGCTTGAAATCTAGATCTTCCTGTTTGTGTCTAGGTGCAAAAACATCCCCTCGTGAGGACTTTCATGTGAAAACCAAGAGGACATAAACACGCTGTGTCTGTGTACTTTAAAGCTATTAAAATTTTCACATTTCGAAAAGTACATACAATCTGACCTATGAATCAAGAGTTGGACCACACTTCAGACCAAGTTTGCTACATTTTCTCTTTTCATTATAAACTGTCCCTAGGTGATTTCATCCACATCCAAGCTTCTCTTCAATTTCCAACTACAGACACTTGCTTGCCTGTCATCTCTCCTCACAGATGGCTCAAAGGTGTTTCGAATGCACTATATGTTAATCAGGCTCATGATTCTCTTCCCTTCTCTGGGCTCAATCACAACCCCCCCCCAACTTGATATGTGTAAAATCTGGTTCTCTCATTCAGCTAGGGACTTTTTTAGGCTGGAAGTCTAAAGTGAGGAAGGGAGAGAGATCAGATGCCTGTCTGATTGTTAGGCAGGGCCATGCACACCAAGTTTGTCAGTTTCTAATTCTTCCAGATGGGGGCAAAAGAAAGGAGGAATAGATGGGAAGAAAAACTTTCTTTTAGAACTTGCACTGTCAGAGCTCTGTGGGTCTGGGAGAGGTTTAAAGAGAACTCATTCACGCTAGGGGTGGAAAGTGTTCATGCCTCTAGGGGCCTTGATCCAAGCAGGGGCATCTCTAGTTTAGGGAGTGACCTGTGACCCCTCCTGTGGCTTCTAGGTCTCGGGTAAAAAGATGGCACTTCCCTCGTCATTCCACTCTCAGCATTATGGAACACATCTTTACCCCTTTCCTTTGAATGTATGCATGTGATATTTGGTATCTCACCTTGGGATTTCACATCTATGTCTCAGCAACTACTCTAAGTAATTTTAACAACCTGGGACTGAGGTATGGTACTTACTCTTTGTAGGCTACTGGGCTAGCTGCCATAGGGGCTTCAAAAATTTACATAACTCAGCCCTTGCTCTCAAGGAGCTCAAGTCTAATACAAGAAGCCTAAAAAAAAAAGAGACTGTCACCTGAACCATGCAAGGGCACTCTGTAGTTAAAACAAAATTTCCGTAAGATCTTTAGTTTTAAATTTAAAGAAATGAAACATTCTCTAGATGATAAAGGACCAGTATGTGCAATACAAACCAAGCCTGCGAAAAGTGTGACCTTGGTTTTTTCACTAGCATGTTATCATCAGTGTCATTATTTAAAAGCTCAGACTGTACAGAAAATGTCCACAGTTTCTAATTCTGAAATTGGAGAGCTGGGGTGGGAGAGGGAATAACGGTATATCAAACCAAAGAGTACAGGGTCAATTTTCATGGGGGTAAATATCCCACCTACTAAATACTCATAAAGGGAGGTCAAATTATATTTGGTAACATCAGATAAGGAGCTTTGTTTATTGTGACAGGGAAGAGACCAGTGTGAAAAGGCGTGTTGAAAGGGAGAAGACTTGGGCATATAAAAATAGTAATAGGTACAAATGCTGAGCAAAATGGTAATTCAACAGCAATAATCCTTAATTTATTAGTTAAAACACTTTCCAAATCAGTTGAAATTCAGATTTCAACTTTCCACAGAAATAAGAAACACAATGGTAGGTTAAGTATCAAGCTTTTCTGGGTTTATTTTGAATTAGCAACTGAAGACAGTACTGCATTAGTATATCAGTCAGGGTGTCAAGGCTCAACCTCAGATGACCAGGACAACGCTTTCCTCAATGAGCAAGGACCTCCTAGGTAGAGAGAGCAGGGTCTCTACCAGTTCAAGTCAACAGCAAAGGTCCCCATGAAAATCACTTGATACGTTAAGAACTATGCAGAATCCTAGCTTCTAACATCAGGGAACAAAATCACGATGACTTTATACAGGAGAATTTGTTCAAACATGTAATTTTTCATAAAAATCTAATTTCACTTTGGGGCGCCTGGGTGGCGCAGTCGGTTAAGCGTCCGACTTCAGCCAGGTCACGATCTCGCGGTCCGGGAGTTCGAGCCCCGCGTCAGGCTCTGGGCTGATGGCTCAGAGCCTGGAGCCTGTTTCCGATTCTGTGTTTCCCTCTCTCTCTGCCCCTCCCCCGTTCATGCTCTGTCTCTCTCTGTCCCAAAAATAAATAAACGTTGAAAAAATCTAATTTCACTTTTGGAAAGAAAAATCCTTTAAAAATCAATGGAATAAATGGCTCTAAATGTTTAACACTGTGATTTTTAGAACGTATTTGTAATCAACTTTTAAATTTAAAACGCATTTAAAATTTTAGCAAAAAAGAGCTCAGAATGGGGTTAAGAGAGACATTTTATATTTTATCATGGTATACAAACATGCGTACATGCATGTCCACAGCAGTATTATTCACAATAGCCAAAGGTGGAAATGGCCCAAATGTCATCAATAGATGAATGGACAGATAAAATGTGGTCCAGCCACACAATGGTGCATTAGTCATAAAAAGGAATGGAATACTGATACATGCTACATCAAGGATGAACCTTGGAAGCATTATGCTTGTGAAAGCAGCCAGTCACCAACGGCCACACACTGTATGACTTTCCATTTATATACGAAAGGCCCAGAAGAAGTAAATCCAGACACAGAAAGTAGATTAGTGGCTGCCAGGGGCTGGGGGAAACGGAACCGGGTTTGGCGTCTCTTTCTGGGGTGACAAAAATGTCCTGGAATTAGATAGTGCTGGTGGTTGTATAACTTTGTAAATGTGCCCAAAGCCAATGAAATATACACTTTAAATGGCTAAAATGGTGAAAGTTATGTGAATTTTACCTCAGTTTTTTAAAAAAGTCACCATCTAGTTTGATCCTGTTCCTTTTTACTTCTGTCTGGGTAAAAACATGCTCTCAGAACTTTGCCCTCTCCCTGCCCTACCCCGTGTGCGCCTTGACTCTTCCGTTCCTTAGGAGTTATATCCATGACCTCTTGCCTTTCCAGCACTGCTTAACATCTTCTGTTAGCTCCTCCTTTCGTGTCCTCAAATTATGCTCAGGTCTAATCTCCTGCTTCTACGCTTAAAATGTCCAGTTTCTCTCTTTATGGCTCATTTTCTTGACATGCATTCCTTCCTTTCGTGTCTAAAATATGGCTGTTCATCAATGACCATGTTACCTTTTCCTTGCCAAGCGATTTCTAAGTGCTGTTAGCTGGGTATTGCTAGAAACGTAAAGGCATGCCCAGTCTCCTACTAATCAAGGCAACTCCCCTAAGACTTACACACATGTATTTCTTCTAATACAACCTATACTCCTCAGCTTTCTACTGACAAAGCGAAGCTTATAACACATACAAGGTTTTAAATGACACATCAAGGTTTTAAACGACCCATTTTAACAAGTTATGTTAGGATCAAGATACAAACTAGTTTCAGCAAATAAAAAATACAGGAAAACCTGTTTGTGGAGGACTGGCTGCAAGTGACCAATCCACAAATTCACTAAATAAAGCAGCTTCTCTATAGCTTAACCACATACAAATATTGACAGAAATTAAAAAGCAGGTCATGCAGTTTTCTTTCTCATCCATTCATTAAAAAGGGATTGAGTGTCTGCTATGTGCCAGGCACCGTTCTAACAAGCACAAGAGATACAGAAGTGATCTGACAAACCGGGTCATTCTAGAAAGGCCAGGCAGGAAATACACTAGCTAGAGGGGAGTTCTATAAGGAAAATAAAACATGGTAATGTGATACAGAGAGAGCAGAGGTGAATGCCAGGGCTACTTGGGCAGGGTGGGGAGAGAAAGTCTCTGAGCATGAATACGGAGAAGGAGCTAGGTGTGTGAAAGCACTCTAGGTGGCAAGCACTGTTAAGCAGGAAAATCAGTAGGATTTCATATAATAACACAGGAAGGAAAGGGGGGAAACCTAGTAAACGTTAAGCTTTCAACTGATGAAGAAAGGTGAGGGTTCAGTTGTGAAGCTCTGGGAACACAGCAGGAGAGGGTTTCCTGTACCTGAGGAGGGCTACGAAGGAGAGCTGAGAAGGGGCAAGGAGCCATAATCACAGTGACCAAAAGTAAATCCTTGTGATACAGATTAAAAGAAAAAAATGATCAGCGAAGAGAGGGCAAGAAAGATTAGTATAAGAGGAAGAAAAACGAAGCCCTCAGAATTCGCTGGCTCAGAACTGCTGTTTGCTTTGGCCCGGGAACTCAGATTGTTCCTGGATTGGCACAAAGTGGTCCAAATCAAAATGCTGCCTGTTATCAAGGTCCTCTCTTCTTACTCAAGGCCCTGAGTTGATCTCCTCGCCTTAGTTCCCACGCACGTCGGACCCTGAGTCTGAGTGGACCTGGGATGTG
The DNA here is from genome assembly GCF_014898765.1 of Herpailurus yagouaroundi. Lineage (NCBI taxonomy): Eukaryota > Metazoa > Chordata > Mammalia > Carnivora > Felidae > Herpailurus > Herpailurus yagouaroundi. The sequence continues at coordinate 9,000,456 of NW_024412436.1, forward strand.
GTGCCTTTCTGTGTTCCATTGGGCACTGTCACCCAGATTTTGACTCAGGTTTATCAGGGTTCCCCTGGCTCTGACTTGGTCGAATCTGAAGTCTCGCTGTGGACTTCAAGGTTTGTAATATCCCCTATTCCAAACTGCTTACAGCTGGATTCAGGTTCTCAGCACTGACTTTCTTTGGGCTGTAGATATTCTTCATTCTGTGTTTCCAGTCTTGTCATAGTTTTCCTGGTTCTGGATTCGTCCCTACCACTTGCTGCCTGCAGAGCAGCACCAGTAGATACAAGGCCCATGAGAGAAGAGACTATGCTGAGAAGAGGTATTTTGGGGGATATATGGACAGGAATCAAAACTCAAGGCAGGAAACTTATGGAAAGTACTTTTTTCAAAAGAGCGCCTCAAGCCAATTTTTTTGACCAATTTTTTTTTTCTTGTTGTTAATTTAACGTTTAGCTTTCTGTTCTCACTACAAGTTTTTCTCCCTTTGCCTGGAAGACTAGGAAATTGCCCTCATAACATCCTCCTTTTCCTTCCTCAGCAGGGTCTGTTTCGATAGAGGAGTGGGAAGAAGAAACTGGTTACTGTGATGGGTTCTCTAGATCCCAGAGGAAGGCCGGACAAGGGAGGGCTGGGAGGCTATCAGTACTATGGAAGGCAGTTACCTTTCATCCAGGCAGTGAACAGCATTTTCTTATCATAGCGCATCTCCATGTAAGCTTAGACATGAAACTTAAGAGGTCTTCATAAACAACAGGCATTTGTGTTATAAAAAGAAGTGAATTTGGGGACAATGCATAAAATAAGGCTACCTACTGACAACCACACAACAACAACATGAACCAAAATGCTGTAATCCCATAACCTGGAGTTTGGTGAGGGGATATTTTGGTTACCTTCTGACTACAACCAGCACAGGAAAACAAAGATACAGTATTTCAGCTTGGTAATTTCTTTAAAGAGATTCTATTTTAACTACATGCAACTTCTCCTAAATTATACCTGTTCTAATTAACTTGTTTAGGCCCAGGAATATGATGTATTTGGGGGAAAAATTGAAGAGGCATTCAATGCTGTTATCATGCGATACTGTGGCTTACTGCTTTTTGATTCCAACGTGCTATTTTCTGTTTCTTGTGTGCAATCCTTTTCAGCCTCCTTTGTTCACTCTTATTCCTTTTGTCCACCAATGTTGGTGTTGCTAAGAACTTCATACTTTGTCTCCTCTCCCTCTGTACATTCTTTCTAAGTAATCTCATCTATTATTTTGCACAGAGCTACTCCTTGATATCTCCCAACTTAGTATTTTAGCCCAGATCTCTTATCTAAGACTCCGATGTTTCTATCCAAATGAATACTGGACATACCAGCAGCTTTTTAATTGCTTTCTGTTTCCAATCCATTCTTCACACTTCTGACAATGATTAGATGTCACTGCCCTATTTAAGAGTTTTCAGGGATTCTCCTCCAGCATTAAAATATCTAAAGTCCTTAGTATGATACACAGGGGCCTTCAATATCTAGTCTGATCTCATCTGTCTAAAATAACTGTGGTCCTCTGAACAGGTCCTCCACACTCTCATGCTCCATATTTGGAACAGAGTGCTCCATATTTCTGAAAAACCCTACTTTATCACGCCTGTTATGGGATTGATTCCACCTGCTTAAAAATGAGCTCGGTTGGCAATTAAATTCCGTATTGAAGACATATAAAATGCCAGGCACTAGGTTCCCACAGTTAAGGAGTTTACATTCATGTGTGCACACGTATTTGGGGGAGTGGGAAGGTGAATAAATAGGAAAGTGTTAAGTAGTGATAAAGCTTATGATTAAAATCAAACAGGCTGACTTGACAGTGAGTGCCTACGCAGGTCTCTTTAGACTGCTCGGCCAAAAACTTCTCTGAAGGTGGGATGTTGAACCTGAGATCTTTTCTCGGAGGCTACTGGCACCCTTCCTCCAGTAGCTTATGTCTATCAAAGCACTCAGCATTACTACTCTAATTCATGTTTTTACTTGTGCATTTCCATTCCTCTACAGACTCATGTTTCGAGGGGAAGAACTCTGTCTTTTCAACTTGAACCTCTCTCTTCTAACACAAAGCTTGGCATACAGTTGATGTTGAATAAAGGCTGTGAAAACAAATCAATGAAATAAACCAGTTTTCAAATGATGGAGTGAAAAGGGTAAGAGACTAAATTCAAGTTTTCAGGGCCAAACAATGAAATTTAGATGGAAAGCAGCTAAGGCCCCCAACTTCTATCCACACACCGGAACTCATCCAAGCAACTTGATATGATGCATGTATTGCTACACCCTCCCAGAGCACTCACTTCTGGGCTAGTCCTGGTCTTTGTTTTCTCCACAATTGCAGGTTACTTCATCTTCTTCACACATTTGACTCCTGCTTCCCGGCTTTTGTTTCCCAGAGTCTGACATTAACCTAATTTGGCCTCTGGCTCTAACCACAACGAGTAGACTCACAGCTCTTTTTCTCTGTATTCACAAGACAACCAGTGACTGTTTCCTATAGTTATGGGCAGCTTTGTTTTCTGGTTTATGCAAACTAGGAATGACCATTCATATAGAACCATTACTCCCTTAAAGGAATCCCGCTTTAAAATCTTGGTTTTCTCTTCTATCCACAGTGTTACCATATAATTTGCCACTGAAGAAAAAATGCTCATGATAATTACACACAGCAGGTATGCACCAGGTTTTGTGGTCACCCTTTCCATCCAGCCGTTTCCTAAGGGTCATGTGCACTTGTTTTTTGGCTTTCTGGACAGGCTGCTCCCTTGCACTTCCCCTTGGGCTTCAGATTTGACTCTTTCAGGCTGAAAACACTTTCCAGCATTTATCCATACCTTGTGTAGAGATCCATTATGTGGAGACTCCTGGTAAGGGTAATAACATAGCTAACATTTTTAGATGTCTTATTACAAGACAGGCATTGTGTATTATTTGAATTATATATTTGAATTCTTTTTATAAAACCTGGTGAACTTTCTTCCATTTTAGAAAAAAAGAAAGGTTCAAAGAGGTTACTTTACTCAAGGGCACATATCTGGTACGTGCAGAGTTTAACTTAATCGCAGATCTATCTGCCTGCAGATGCTCATGTTCTTCAATACTACAATATAATCCCTCACCGTGAAATAACCTAGTAGAGAAAACATTGACCACTATGATCATAATATCCATAAACCAAAGGCATAATAGGATTCAAATCATTATTAATCTGAATTCTAAAACTTATCATTCTCCTTTTCAAACCTATTTCTTCATTTTGCATGTGACAGTATTTTAGATAGCAATATCCTTGTTCTCAACGACCAGACAGAATGTTCTTAGACTTCTTTTAATATAACTGGAAAACTCACTTTATTCATCTGCTTCTTACTTGCTTTATTTCTCTTAGACTAATGGGTCTCTGAAAGTTTGGTGTCATACACTCCAACAGTAAACAATTTTGAGCATGTGTTCCTCAATAAATTATATACGTCTATCCGTGTAGTAACAGATTGCATACACTACAGAACACACTCCAACAGGTAAATAAAGACTAAGAAAATAAAAGTCCTAATAATTTTCCTACCTCCCAAAGGTGGACCTCTTCGACTCCCTGAAAGCCCGTTCCGTGAACCCCTCACCTGAACTAGTGCCTCTCAAAAGTTAAGGTGCATACGAATTATCACCCGCAGATCTTGCTTTTAAAGCAGATTCTGATTCGGCCTGTTTAGATCAGGACTAAGAGTCTCTGGGATTTCTAGTAGGCTCTTAAGTGATGCTAATGCTGCTCACACTGAGTAACAAGAACTTAAACAAGAGGTTAACACGTAACCAAACTTAAGCTGTTATTTTCTAGGGTAAAACAAACAGCTGATCAACTTTCCATAACTACAGGCAAAATTGTTAAAAACTGCTTTTAAAACCAAACAACACAATCATTAGACACATTAATAACATCAAAGAACACGTCTAAAATGTAAATAATCATCACGGCTGGGCATACACGTAAGTGGCTGAATTCAGAGTATCACAGCGAAACAGATTTTGTTTCCATACACTTCTTTTCTATCTCCAAAGGCAGCAGTGAACAGAAATTAAGAAAAGAAAATAAGGACAAAGAACAAAATGGACTAAAACATACACACTTTCACCTATTTCTGACATGAAACCAGTAGGCAAGATTCACGGGTGAATATCATCGGGTGACGTTTATGTTTATATTAACAGGGGCAGAGCAGCCTGGCTTTTTATGTAAATATAAAGTGAGAATGGTCACACAAAGTACACGGTTTTAAAATTCTATCTTATATTTACACAACTTTAAAAGGTCCAAACAGCTTATAAACATAAAGGACTTTACATGTGGAAGTCAGGTAAGTTCAGAATATCAGCAGAATAAAATCAGAAAGCAGTTTGGTTCTATTGTTAGTTTTGCAGTTCCCTCACAAAATCCTAAAGTTCCCATGCCGCTGACTGCACGAGAACATTTCATGCTGACCCTCCAATAATTTCCGACAGTCAAATACACCAAAAGAAAACTACCACCATCCCCGACCACCATTTACCTTGTCAATCATTTTTCTTGCTTCCACTTCCTCACTGTTGGGATTCTCTAACTCAATGGTATAAGTACCCTTGTCACTTTGGTCATCATCATTATCCTTTTCAGAAGTGGCAGAAGTAGGTTGATTTTTTAACATTTTATCCATCTCCTGGCTTGGTCTGTGCCCAAGACTCCCTGAACTTCTCAATAATGCAGTTTGTAGGAAGGGAATGGACACCGATGGCTCCTCTGATTTCTGTTTTAACAATTTCCCATGTGGAACACCATGCCCCCCTCTGTGATGCGTAGAGCTAGTCTGGAAAGACAAAGAAACCACTTTGGCATCTGCTGTTGGAGATTTTGCTTTTTCAAGTTTTGTATGTGGTGTCGAGTAAGTAGTTTCCTGACACAAGATTCCCGCACTCTGAGTAAAAGAGTAGGACCGTCTTTTTCTGGGATTGTCTTCGTCAAAGAATGCAATCATAAAAGCAGTTTGACTTACAACAGCTTGGTCTTGGTGCTTCTCAGTGGCCTGGGCCTTCTGCAGCTTCTTCTGTTCGGAGTGGTGCCGCCTTAAGTGTTCCTCGAGCGCAGCACGCTTGCTACAGCGCCTGTGGGCCCCAGCATTTTCTGAATCGCTCTGTGTACCGTCATCATGTTTATTTCCTGGACACAAAACAGAAGCCACATAACAGGGAAGGAAAAAGTCCCATGTAGAAAATTAGACGCGTATACAAAAGTGTTACTTGCTTTTGGCCCCCTCCCCCTCTTCAACCCCAGTCATATGTTCATTTCAGTAACAGGCTCGGCAAACTCCCCTCAACTGCAACGCTCACATTCAAATTTTCTCAACCAACAATGAGGCCCTTTATAAATAAATGAATAGGACTGCTTTTCTTTCTCCAAATTTTTAACTTTCTAATGATTCATTAATGCCTTAACAGATAAGCAATGCTATATCATCTGCGGTAGTCTGTATTTATAACATTAATAAACGTTAATCCGGCCTCCAAACCTTATACCTTCTTTAGCAATCAAAAATTGGCTTCTAGCCTGAGAGGAAAAGAGAAAAGAGAGTGATCCTCCTGAGATGCTTATCACTACACAGTAAAATAGAACACAAATGCCATAAAATGTGGTGAATTTTGACAATGTTTAATACTTCTAAAACTACAGCATACTTTTATAAAAAGTATACAAAATTTTAATATGAAGATACAAATTTGTAGTTTCCACCAATTACTATACACTTCTCCACAAGTGTCTTTCTAGCTATGAGAAGTTTTGCAAATTTACATTTGTGCTCTAAACTCTGGTGGCTTCAAAGAGTTAAATAAAGCATGCTAAAGGCCTATCACAGAATAGCATCGTCTATGAAATCCTATATAAATCTAACCACCTTCTGGGCAAATGGCAGGGTGCTAAATATAACCAGCTAAAAATCTGTCTTCTCTATAAAGCATATAGAGTCAAGTTAGAATATGTTTGAATTTTGAAACATTAGGTTCCTAACAGCTTTTCTGTTACCCTTCATAGTTCTACTAGGGATTAAATGTGAAACATTAGAGAAATTAGTTTTCAATGATTTAGAATTTTAAGTATTTAAATAAGTACATTAGAAGAAATTATCAAATGATACTTATATTATTATAGCATAAATTTTTTTGAAGGTCAAGAATTTTTCTATGCTTCCTAAATTATTCAGTTTTAGACTGAATGAATTACAAACGAGGGCTTAAATGATGGCTTCATTGGAAGAAAAGTGCTTCTAGTCCCAAGTCTGAGTTTAAACCTTTCCTGGGCTACAAATTCTAAATCTGAAGACCTGCTGAATAATGTAGTAACAAACAAGACAATGATCAGAACTGGACGATGCATTGGCTGGGAGGGGCAAAGGGCACACATCCAAAAGAGAAAGGGGAATTTTAATACTCATGGGGTTCTTTTTTGTTTTAAATGTACTTAGAGGTTACCAACTGGTGCTAATGATTTAACAGAAGACTAGTTGTAAAAATGTACATAAAAGGTGTGAGAAGACTCAGAAGCTAGAAAGAATCCACACAAAGGGGTAATGTTTTGAAAAAGTCACAGGCAAGGGAAGCCAAGGGAGAGAATTAAACCAACACGAAGGGAGGCACTTCCCAGCAAAACAAAACTGATGAATGTCATAAACATCAGATACAACAACAAATCTGAAAATCTTTCTTCAAATTAGCAACTATTCAAAATGCAATCTGAAAAGAATAAAACCCAAACAGGTGTTTAATTAATGGAATCCCCACCCTCAGGCAATTAAGCAAGGAATCAGGGATAGCAAATGGAACGCAAAACCAAACTAAACCACTAATTCAAATATAAAACTCATTGAAAACATGCTATTTTACAATCTTTTTTATTGTTGCACTGGCTGAACTGGAAAGGAATCCAGTTTCCAAGAGCCAGTAATAACTAAACTCTAAATTTCTGTACCAATAAGACCAAATAGCCCACACAGCACACATATACAACATGAAAACACCATCTTTACAAGACTTCAGCTCTTGTACCAACGTGTAAAATTTGGCACTTAAGTGGTGTTGGGTCCTTTTGGTATTTTTTAAGTTACAGTTTAAAACTTTTTATGGATTAGCCATTTTCTTTCATGGAATATTGCTATTCCTTCTTGTATTTTTCAGTGGTACAAAAGGGGAGACCCCTGGCAAGAACTGCAATTTCTCTTTGTACTCAACAACAACAAAAATCACTGGGAAACTCTCCTCTCCGAGTTTCTGTGTTGTCTACCATCAACCACGCCTAAATATGTTGAAGTCTGTTCAGTATTTTTGGGGGTAGGTTAGCTGTACCAGGTCAGACGTTGTGGTCAAAAGAAGCTGCAAGTCTCCTAAAGGGAAAAGTGTACGGGCTTTGTGAGCATGATTTTCTTCACTGTCCCAAAGCGCGTGCACTTTACTCTTGTAGGAGCAAAGGTTTTTGCTTTTATTTTACTTACTTTTAATTTTTGAGACTGATTCAAATAATTGCTGGAAGTCTAATTAATGTAAAATTGTTACCTTTATTTAAAGTCTATGTATACACTTTCAACATCCTACCTAGACTGTGGAAATTCTGTCTAATGATGGCATATCTGACTTTGGGAAAAAGTCAAATGTCATTTATAAATATAACTGGAGCAATAAAATGGATCTATCTTGAACCAAAAATGAGTTATATTCACAAAGATATTTTTTCGTAAAATGGTCTGAAGGCCAATCCAAAAGAAGAGTTCTGAGCGATGGCAATACATGAGAACATGTGTCTACCCATAAATCAACTTTGAGGGAAAAGAGCAATTTGTATAATTTCTGGTAAAAATTTTAAGTATCATTAATGCACAGATACAGTGTGATTATGGGCATTAATGCCTCTGTTTGGAATCAGGCTTACAGATGGGCCTTGTTCAAGAAGAGAATGGCTAAAAATGATGGCTTAAAAATAATAGCTAATACAGAAAATGCTTATGATGACTAAAAAAAAGTTATAAAATAAAGGGATAAAGGTATTTTAAAATGGCAACTTTTAAAATAACCTTTTAGCTCACTTTTGGCACATTTATTAAAAGTAGTTTGAGAAAGACCATGTCATTTCTAAATTGTCAAGGTTTATGCTACCTTTTATATTACACTTGGATATCAGTACTATTTATTGATTCTTACAAATGGTCAGCATACAGATGGGTAGCTTTTATCTGTGAGCTTTCACCTATACGTAAATATATAGTTCTCAGTTACGAATTTAATATTAGCTGACAGAGGCAAAAGATAACAATCAATATGAAGAGTATAATGCAGGCAATTGCTTATGATTATAATTAGATTTAGTAATAGGCCCCAGCAAAGAATTAGGTAATCACACCACCTCACTATCCTGAAATGTCTTAGAAGCAAATCAGAGCAGGTATTTCTTCAGTACTTGACCAAAATCCCAGGGCATAAAGTACAGGTTAAGCCAGGGTTCGTCTTATCATTGATAGCAAAGTCATTCATTGTGTATTCAAATTACTGAGTACTTGCCACAGAATTAAGTCCCAGGTGAAGTGTTAGGGATACAGTGACCTCAATTAGCATTTGTTAAAGCTCATTAACTCCTTGTATGGTAACAGAATGGTCATATTAGCATGCAGTCATTTCTCTTAATGATAGCTTATGAAATAAAATTAAGATAGAGTAATTAAGATAGAGCAAAACAATAGAAAAATTATTCAGCTGATACCCTGTTGTACAGGTATAGACATCTGACAAATTTTGGCCAAGTGTTATACTAAAAAGCATATACTGACTACTTCACAAATAAACACTCAATTGTGGTTTCATAAGTTTTAATATCAAAAACATTTTTAATTCAATTAATTCCCAGTATCTCTAAACCAAGAATTTTGTTCTCTAAACCAAGAATTTTGTTTCACGAATAACCACTGAGAAAAGTTTGAAACATTTTCTCAACAATGTGACTGTATTACTGGGGCACCTGGGTAGCTCAGTCAGCAAGTGTCTGACTCTTGATTTCAGCTCAGGTCATGATCTCACAGTTAGTGAGTTTGGGGCCCATGTCGGGCTCTGCACTGGCAGGGTGGAGCCTCCTTCGGATTGATTCTCTCTCTCTCTCTCTCTCTCTCTCTCTCTCTCACACACACACACACACACACAAAATTAATAAACATTTAAAAAACCCCAATGGGACTGTTATTACTAATGTAGAACTTCTCGCCCATTATCAAATGGCTTAAAATTTCTTTCAAAATCGAGACACTGACATTTCACTTGAAGTATCGCAATAGAGAAGAACAGAATTGAACACATCTTTTCCTTAAGTCAAGAAAACGATGAGAAAGGTCTTCTAAGGGAATTCCACAGGTGAACTGAATGAATCTTTTATTTCCATGGGAAAAGAAATATTTTTAATGGCATAAATATAAATTCACAAAACCAATCTGGTTTTGGCAAGAAAATGAAAGCAGACTATTTTCAATGAGTAAGGTGGATATGGGCAGTATGGTTTGCTTCTGAGCTTCAAAATCAAAACAGGAAGCTTTGAAAGAGCTGAAGTTTCCTACCATATAATTTTTTATCTAGCAGTAGTTTGGTAACTGTGAAGACTGAATTTTCTTTGTCACAAAACAGCAAGTTCTGAAATGATCAAGTAATTCACTTTACCTTTCAACCTTTTCAAGTAAACTGGAACATCACTCTTAATACTTTTGGAATCCTCTTCTGTTCTTTCCCATAGCATCTGAGGAGGGTTGTTCTGTGCTAGCCAGTCAGCTACTTTATTTTCTGGTGCCATCATTCCTGTTTGAATCCCTGGTAGGTCTTGAGTTCCGGGAGAAGACTTCTTGGACTTGTGGCGCTGATCAGAAGCAAATTTTGTCACATGGTCTCTAATAGTTACCTTCCCTGGGGTACTGTCATCAAATTCAATGGTGAATGAAGCATGCCCTGCACCTGCTGTATGGGAACTTGGTGTGTCTTTTGTCGGGATTTCATGAATAGTGCTCTCTGCTATTTGTGATGGCTGCTGAAATTCTTTGGTAGGGATTTCAAAGTAACTCGGTTCCCTACAGAGAGGGAAAAGTACATCTTCACTTGCAGCTGCAGACTGTTCCTCAACGTGCTTGGCATCTATGCTGCACCCTAATAAAAAAATAAGAGAAAATTCAAAATATTTGGGAGCTTCTAGCACAGAAGGAAATATAATCGTGGCCATTTGTATTACGCCATGAGAATCAGAAGGCAGATCAGAGCCTGGATGAAAAACCGGCAAATGTCAGAGAGAAGAGATGTCGACTATAAACACAGCGTTCAGGTACCAACAGAAGATGCAAGAGAAGCCGCGACAGCAAGAGATGGATCCTTCATGGCTAGACCGTATTTTTTCCAAATTGGATCCAGAAATCATCCAAGTGCAAAAGAACTGAAAACAAATGTGGATGGAGATGCACGTTCAACATACATATCTTAGAGTGACAGAAAAAATAGGAATTTCCTTATCAAGTCAGGAGGATGAAATATGTATGAACAAAAAGTACAGCTTCTGCACAAAGTAAAATAAACATGAGGTCACCATGTGAGCAATATTCTAGAAGTAATTATTCCACTTACCATTCTTCACCATGACACTGAGAGGCATTACTTCTCGAATTGCAAAAATAACATTGATGTGCGATCCTTGTGAGAAGATGGATACATTTTGTAAAGAATGAAAGAATAACTAAAGATAAAACATGGTTTGCTTGCAGCACTGCGATCCAAGCAGCAGTGTGAAAGAAATAGGTTAAAAATAGAAAACTTAGTTGCCAGCCAATAAGCCCAGAAGAAAATTCACGTATATGTCTATACATGTGTCAGAATATGCACAAGTGTCAAGAATTCTTGGAGGAAAGCTGAATTAAATCTCAGATCAAAACAACCAGAGTTGGCAGAAGAAGTGAGCAACGCTGGGGTGCTGTCACTTATTGTTCTGCTGTCTCAGAAATGAATATAAAGGTATAAAAATGCATTTATACATATGTAAATGAATAAGTAAACAAAATACATAAATGAAAATGATAACTGAAAAATTTTTGTAAACTGTGTTACCAGATACTACAAATGCAAAAAATAAATAAAGAAATAAAAAAGATTAAGCTGCTCTATTTTTCAGGAAGCAAAAGAACCATAGCCATTATTAAGATGATAAAGAGTTCAAATGAAAAACATTTTCCTAAAGCTCATAAAAGTACTCCGTTTTTAAACAGATTGATGGGAAAACCGTATGCAGGTAATTTATTAGGAGGAAGGGCAATACAGGGAGACTAGGCTGTTTCCAGTCATTCCCCAATTAAGTGAAGTAATATTTGGTCTCTTGAAGCATCGAATATTAGATCTTGATGCGATTCTTCAGGTGCTGTAATTGAATTCTTGGCAGTACTCTCTGAATATAAACAAACATCAAACTGTTTGCTTTCAGGTAACAAGAAGGGGACAGCAACACTGCTGTCATACAGGGTGGGGAACAGGGTATAGAGAACATCAAGCTCCAGTCCCCCCGCCTCCCAAAACAAAACACTACACAGAAGGTAAACAGAGTATCTAACAAAAACAACTTTCAATGTAAAAATTATTCTTATCAAAGTATACTTAATTTTTCTTATAACTGAAAATGAAAAATGTGCATCAGAAAATACATCAAAGCAAAAATTTTACATGCTAATTGGAAGAAGAGATTATACAAGACTAAACAACCTAAGTCATGTTTTAAAAATTTCTTTCAGAGTTAATTCATCTTTATCTTAATAAAAAAAATGTTCACTTGGATTCTGTTTACTCTGAAGGCCTGTCATTTAAAATTTCCATGACAGTAAAATTAGGCACTTCCCATGTATTAATGAATTCACTAATAAATGCTATTTGTAGTTTTTCATACATGGACTTATTTCCTGTTCATTACGGTGTACTGTACTTGGTCAATTCCATATAGGACAACTGGCTTATAAACCTATCCTCTCTTACCTATGTATCTATCTATCTAAACACATGTATACAATCACTCAGTCATTTATTATCTGCTTTGCTCATCTTTCTAGCAACAGGATAATACTGGCTGGGAATAAGGGGTGGTACTTTCGTACTACCACTACCAGATACCCAAATAAAATGATGTGGCTGAAGTGCAAGCCCAAACCGTGAAAAGCTGCTCCGGGGGTACAACACTTACCATCTATTTGTCATTCATGATTTAAAGGAATATTTTCCTAATTTTCCTTCCTTGTGAAGGAAAAGTTCACAGTTAATATTGACATACTTTCAACATGTTTTCAGATTATAACACATAAAAACAGCCTAGATCAACTGCACACCACTGTTTTAAAGGTTATCACCCCTTAGTCCTACATCCAAGTCACCTTTACTTCAAGGACTGGAAACCTGAGACTTACACAACTTATCCAGAAATCAGTTATCTTGCCACATCAGGTAGCACAGTAGAGAGGAAAGGCAGCATGTTATGATCTGATGAATCCTGTGTCTGTCAGTCTTTAATTCTCATTTTTCTCATCGGAAATAATGGTATCTATCCATGAGATCACTGTCATGATCCAGTGAGGTTCAGTATTAAGTGACATAATGTACATTACCCAGAACAAAGACTGGCACAAAGTAGGCACAAAAATAAATGTTTCTCTCTTTTCCCCAACTCTCCAACATAGCTAAGAATGAGGGAAACAAGAAAAACTAACTCTAAAAAACTCAAGAAGGATACAATAACACCTATACTCCCATATTCATGACCTTTACTAACAGAAAAGTCACTCACTCAAGAGTCTTTTTACTATCTGCACAGACACATGTAGCAAACCTGAAGTGAGGATTAAGGTAAGATACACTGCACCAAGAAGTAAGGGTCAGACAGATGGCAGGAGTAAGACAAAAAACAAGAGCTTGGGACCCAGCTCAGAACCACAACAGTCCAGAACCATTCTGTGCAGAGGGCCAACAGTCCCACACCCCGTAATGTCTCCCAAGGCTGTCATGTGATGTATCACACTGCAGTAAGTGACATCCATCATGATGACTTTGGGTCATAAACCAGAAACTTATATTATACTCAGGCTTCTCCACTTGAGAAGACAGTGATATGGGTAATTCATTAATAGAAATATAGAAAATGGTCAAACTTTTACAGAAATTGTCAGTTGTAAAAGTTCAGTCATTTGGAAAATTCATTACGTGAAGGAATTCATCTCTCTGGAGATGATAAAAACAGATCAAGTGTGGACCTACTATACTTGGGAAATGTAGGCCTACTAGAAAAATTATTGGGAAAATTAATACAGAAGAATAAAACTGCTCTATCTCAGAACGCTGATGGAACAGATTCTGGAAATCTGTGAATTTAACATTCATTTACCTTCAAACTCAGTTCTGTTTATACCAAATTAAGTAAATTAATATATTAAATATACTAATATTTTGAGTATACTAACAGTCTGTCATAATCTCAACTGCTAGGTATTTAAAACTATTTAACAACTGATTATGCTAGAACTGCTTATCTAAATCAGAAGAGAAAATGGGGACAATACACCTCCAAGAAAGCCATTCCCTTCATTCTTCTGTACGAAATTAAGAAATACTCAATTCCAGATGCTAAAGCACATTCACTCAGCCTACAACATACATCCAGCCTGGCATACTCAAGGACTGCAAATAAAGACTAGGAATCAGCAAAAGGAGTCACAACTTGAAAGTTTCCAAATTTAGTGTGATTAGATGAAAATCAACGTAAAAGAGCCAGAGCTTTATTCCTCACAGCTGCACACACCTTCTTTTCAAACACACCTCTGCAACACTAGAAGACCTTTAGATGTAAAATACGTAAATGTTGACACCAAGTTAGCAGGCCCTGGGCGCACCTATAGCTAAAGTGAGGGCAGTTCTCCTTTTTAATTGGACTAAAAATACTCGGACAATTTCTGGAGAATTAGATTGCTCCAGTATATACATTTGCTTCCAGGGTTAGGTCTGTAGGAGATTCTGGACACATGTGGACCCACTGAGAGGACATAACAAATTACCAGGTCGCAGATACTCTATTAGCTTTTCTGAAATGTTCCCCCCTCCTAACAATTACTAAGATTTTGCATTCTAATAATGGGTAACCAAGAAGCAAGTCACTTTTTGTATTTACAAGTTGCATGCTTAAAGCATAAATGAATCACTTATATTTCATGACTGGAAACATTTAATAACACTTTCAAAATGATCAAATTAAATAACTACCCATCTTCAAACTGATTCTACAATCTCGGCTAGTATCATAAGTTATTTCAGGTCAGTAAACTGTTCCCCTCATCCTATATTGTAAACACTGCCAATGATAAATCTGAAACAATAACATCCTTGCACTAACATAAGAAAGCAGATAAGATTCTCTCACAAGACACCTAATAGGCTAAATCTGGCTGGGTTCTTCAAGCAATTTAACACAAACATAAATCACTTAATTCCTTCTTACTCAAAAATAATCCCAAGATTATGAAACAGCTTTTGTCATCTGGCAAAAATGACACTCAATGAGACATGCCACATAAGCTGATAATCATTTAAGAATTTAGTTTCATTCACACAGATGGCCATGAGGGGAGACACCCCCCTATGCGGCCCCATACGCCCACCGTGGACTGAAGGGCTGAGAAAGGGAGAAAAACCAGTTGCTGATGACACTGTAGAGATGCCTTAGCCAACCCTGAAGAGGTACGGTTATTTAAGCCAGGAAATTTCTTTCCTGTTCAGTCTCAGGTAGCATTTGTTATTTGCATCTGATGTAATGCTGAATGATACTCAGTATGAATACTAAGTATTTCTAAGCTTGGACATGAAGAAAACTGCTGGTGGAGAGAAACAAGGAAGCTATGATGGGAATTTATTTGCAAAGTTGACAACTTCAGTTTGGGGCACTTGTAAAATTAAGTTGATAAAGCCAGCTTTCTTAGACCTGTCCAAGGTCAAATTAGCACATATTTAAAGAACAGTGTTCTTAATTAATTATTTAATTTATTTATTATCTTGTACAATTAGGGTCGAAGGTAGAAAATTGAGAAGAGTTGTGCTGGGATCTATCTTTGACTCAGTCAGACTTGGTTTTCCAGACTGCTCCCTGGTACCTGTGTTCAATTCCTACAGTTCTGGATTCTTATCTGACATTATCGTAGAAACTGCCCGTTTCACCCTTTGGTGTTGATGTCTTTGCCAAGTCCTTACGTGACGAATGACACCTCCATTCATTTCCTGGAAATCTTGACCCTTGCTGGCTTAAGGGCACTTGGTTCATTACTAAATCCCTCCAGCAACACGAGAATATGTTCCTTGACTATGAATGTGACCCAGAACTAATTTTTCATTCTGGCTGAACTTGGCTAGTCTTGCTACCATATCCCAACAAACAAAGCAAACTGAGGTTTTAAATAAGTGTTAATTTTATATCACATTTCTGAACATAACAGAAACTGTTCATTTAAAAACATGATTATATACCTGTGAATCTAAGGAAACACACAATTCGTTTGTGCCCACTATTTTGGTCTAATTGAAACATTTTAATAATTCTTTTTAAATACCTTAAATGCTCAATTACATTATTAATCTATTTTCCAAGTTTTAATCTCATAAGTTGGAAAAACCTTTTAAATAAAATGATACTGGAATTAATACTTTATATGAGAATCATTCATAATAAACTTAAAATGACAACATCATTAAGACATTCATCAACATTTTTTATTAAATTAAGGAGTAGTAGATATCTTTTTTTCAGAGTTGCCAGATTTTTGTTTAATTACAAATTCTTCCCCAAATGTCCATTTAATGTCACAGTCTTGAGATTTTCCTTACCTGCTGTTCCGGTTTCATGACTTTTTTCTTCAGGTTTGCCATTTGACTTGAAAGCCCTTTGTTCATCCACCTCATCATCCCCCCACCATGATGGCTGCCCATATAATGGAGTACCACGGGGCATCGCAGAAATATCTGGAAAAGGTGAAAAAAAAATCTGTCTAAAGCATATGAAACAGAAAAAAAAATGGTTTTGCAGAATGCTAGAATTGCCTGGCTAATTTATTAAATGAAAACAACATATAGTCTAGATAGTTGAAGAGTACTCTAAGTTGAAAAACTTAGTTTTTGTGTCAGACCTTATTCAATGTTGGACATGACTAAATAAATGAAATTTTGCACTGGCTGATATCTAAGTAATGCACACTGCTGTAACCTAATAGCTTTTTGCTAAGGTGTACTCAGTATTCTGGTATACAGAAATGGCTCATTAAGTAAGTCGAGATAAAAGACAAAAGTGAGTTTTGGTATGAATGACCATGAAAAAGTTTTTTTAAGCCTAGGGGGACTGTACAGTAACTAAATTTAACCTAGATGTTAACATGACTAGTAGATTTATATTTGAGCAAATTTGGTAATGCCTATTCTATTAATTAAAAAAAAATGTTTTTGTATGAATAGGATTATTTATGTAGAGCAGTTCCTGGAACATCATATACACAATAATAATTATGATGACATAATATCATTGGATATTTCCTTTTATTTTTTTAGATTTTTCATTGTTATTTTTAAATTTTTTTTAACATTTATTTACTTTTGAGAGACAGAGAGAGACAGAACACGAGCAGGGGAGGGGCAGAGAGAGAGGGAGACACAAAATCGGAAGCAGGCTCCGAGCTCCGAGCTGTCAGCACAGAGCCTGACACAGGGCTTGAACTCACGAACCATGACATCATGACCTGAGCCAAAGCTGGATGCTCAACTAACTGAACCACCCAGGTGCCCCTGGATATTTCCTTTTAATTCACTTGTTATAATTCAAAAAAAGCAGACAAACATTAAATAAAAATATTGAAAACTATATTTATTTCTCTCAAATATTTAAATATATTAAACACACCTACATATAACTGTCATCTATAATTATGTGTTATAAAATGCTTTCTAATGAAAGCGTTGGCTGTATTAAAACCTACTCTAAAACTGTCATTATTACAAATTTACATGGACATGGCCAACTTTTTTAGAACCAAGGATGCAATTTCTTCCTAACCACGTATAAATATGGTATTTCCAAACAGGTTAACTTACCCACGGCTTTTTCCTCAGACTTCAGTGCTTCTGTGGCTTTATGCTGCACCTCTGCTGATGTATCTGCTCCCTTTGAATCCAGGCTTTTGGCACACGCAGATTTTGATAACTCTGATTCTGAAGATTTTTGGGACAGCTGAAGCTGAATGGTAAACTTCTCATGCTATAAGACAGTTAAAAATGAAAGTGAAACATCCAAGAGTGAAATCGACCCTAGCAAATGGTGGATTTACAAAGGAAATAAGTAAAAAATTTTTACCTTTAGTGCTTCTTCAGGGACCCTCATTTCTCCTCGAACTACAGTGAAAAGATTTGTATGTAAACAAGGCTAAGGAAGAATATATTTCAAAATTGTGATAATCAAGCTTAAAATAATCAAAGATAATTTAGGAATTGTCCTATTTTCAATAGGTAATTACAACAGAAGTATCATATTCCCCGTAAGAGTTAAATGTTAAAATATGCTCATAACTGTGAGGACTTTACTTTTTAAATACCAGAGAAAAATCTTGGGGCACCTGGGTGGCTGCTCAGTTGGTTAAGCGTCTCACTTCAGCTCAGGTCATGATCTCACGGTGCGTGGGTTTGAGCCCCGCGTGGGGCTCTCTGCTGACAGCTTGGAGCCTGGAACCTGCTTTGGATTCTTTGTCTCCCTCTTTCTCTGCCCCTCCCCATTTGTGCTCTCCCTCTCTCTCTCTCTCTCTCTCTCTTTCAAAAATAAACAAACATTAAAAAAAAATACATACTAGAGAAAAATCTTAAAATCTAGCAAATAATTCTGAACTTAATAACGGCCTTCAGGAAGTAAATAACTGGGTAATAAATCAGAGCACAAAGACATGTTCAGTTATCACAAACAAACAATATGACTACAAAGAAGAAAAAGCACCTGGATCAAATTATATTAATACTTAATCCCAAAAATGTAAAAGGAAGTATGTCATCAGTGATTATCCAACAGCAAATCCTGAAAGAATTCGATTACTCAGACTTCACAAGCATTGATAAAAATGAAGCTCACTCTGAAAGTGCAAAAGAAATTCTATAATTAGGGTCCTTACAACAACCACAATCACCCCTTTCCTCCAGACATTGCAATCAGGGTCGTATCACACTGACAAACAACTGATTCTATACAATTAGAACCAAATGCTAGAAATAATGGGTGCTTTCATTATTATGCCAAAAAGAACAATGCCTCTGTATATTAAAAAACATCTTTCACTAAACAGTAGAGGTCACATTTCCCACCATTACTTAACCGTGTACTAAAAGGACTTTTATAACCATGTACTAAATTCTATTATCCTTTACCAATTCATAGCACCCTATGACTTCAAGGCTAGAAAGCTGTAATTATCACAAATGATTGGGGTAAAAATAGTTCCCATGCATAAGGAGCAGTAAACTTGCAAATGAGTTTTTAACTTCTATTTCTGTTCATTAAAATGATAAAAATTCAGATTTTTTTGGAATTGTAAAGAGCTTTAGGGACTACCCTGTTTAATTCCTGTTTAATATCTCATCCTTCTCTTCTATACATAGGGAACTTGAAGAATGGAAGGGCAAAACCTAAGACGAGAATCTTGTCAGCTGAAACCCAGTCCAGGGTTCCTGTAGCTGTGAAATATTAGAGTTTTCCTTTTTTGTTATATGTATATGCTGATACATATTTGCTGACATATATGAAAATAAGTATTTCATAATTAGTAATTTCATACTTAATGAAAAATAAAAGTACAGTAACTTTGTTTTATACCCAAGAAATGCATGAACAGCTGGAGGAGATTCACAGCATTTGCATACTTCCAATGGAAAATACAGTGTCTCAAAAAAACAGAAAGCCATTTCCATTTTTTCAATGGGAAACACCAATGATTTTAGCCTGCTCTGGGGGTTTTCCGGTGCTCCATTCAAGTTTATTGCTGAGGGAGTTCCAGGCTGTCCCCTAAGGCTAGTGTGGGGGTCTTATGTTTACACTTAAGACTCCTTGAAGATCTGGGAAAACTTGAGAGAGCCCACACTTCTTGGGGTCAAACGCTTTATCTTTCGAAAAGTTTCATGTGTGCGAAGCCAAAGATTTCAAGGATCCTCTTGTTTGGGTCATGAGTTCACCTGAGAACACCGGGCTGGCTGGGAGATTCTGAGACTGCCCTAATTCCAGCTTAGCTACCTTCTTCCTAATGTAACTTCCTAAGTTATAAAAAGTTTAAAATCCTACTTGTTAAAAATTGTATTTGTTAGGTTATTTTCCTGTTTCTTTACATCGGGCTGTGATTGCGATTTTACATCTTCCCTATGCTCAGTTTATTCAAGAAATGTTTATTGGGGCACCAGGGTGCCTCAGTAGGTTAAGTGCCTGACTTCGGCTCAGGTCATGATCTCCTGGTTCGTGGGTTTGAGCTCAGCATCTGGCTCCACAATTACAGTGTGGAGCCTGCTTGGGATTCTCTCTTTCTCTCTGCCCCTCCCCCACTTGTGCTCCCTTTAGGGAGCTGTCTCTAAATAAATAAACTTAAAAAAAAAATGTTTACCTACAAGTGGGGTCAAAGAAACTCATCTGCATACTAGTAATGCATTCAAAAACATCTTATCTGAATGTTATCTCTTATCTAGATGATCTTAGCTAGATAAAACATCTTATCTAAATGACAATTAAAGCTAACTAAAAGGAGGGCAACATTTTGAACAGTTTTAGTTACTCCTAGGGCCTTAAAACAACAGGTGTCAGTGTGAACATGCATCTCAAAAGTCATTTTAAAAATTAATTTAAGTTGCTTCACTCGGGAGATACCACACACTTACAGAAGAAATCAAATATTATATATGAGCTTTTGTTGCTTGGTACAAGGTTTCCAGTGTTAAGGTTTCAAAAGATGCTGTATTTTCAAACTGTTTAATGGGCATTAATACAATATTCTCTCAAAAACTGTATTACTAAAAAGAATGTGACTTTCATGGTGTTGAAGACACTGGATGCCACAACAAATGAGAATACCTGAATTATTTTACACAATGAAAGATAGATTCTTTTTCTAAAATTTATGTGTCTTATATGTGTGATTTAAAATACATATATAGTAAGACTACCCTTAAAAATTTTCCTTAAAGTTAGCCAAAAACTTGTCTGTTTGGATCTTCTCCTTAGAAATATGAGAAATTTAGGGGCACCTGGGAGGCTCAGTCGGTTAGGTGTTCGACTTTGGCTCAGGTCGTTATCTCACTGTTTGTGGGTTCTAGTCCTGTGTCGGGCTCTGGGCTGACAGCTCGGGGCCTGGAGCCTGCTTCGGATTCTGTGTCTCCCTCTCTCTCCCTCCCTCTCAAAAATAAATAAACATTAAAAAAAAACCAAAACATTGTTTTAAAGAAATATGGGAAATTTAGGGGTGCCTGCGTGGCTCAGTTGGTTAAGCATCCAACCCTTGATTTCAGCTCAGGTCATTATCTCCCTGTTTGTGAGTTCAGGCCCCCCATCAGGCTCTGTGATGACAGTGTGGAGTCTGCTTGGTATTCTCTCTCTCCCTCTCTCTGCCCCTCCTCTGCTCGTGTTCTCTCTCTCCCTCTCAAAATAAATAAATAAACATTAAAAAAATATATACAGGAAATTTGTTTGACTACATTCATAATAAAATACACAATTACGCTAAAATAGATTGCACATTGTATTAACAAGGCAGGTCCTAGAAGATGGCAAAGTTAAAAAAAAAAAAAAGTTCACAGCAGAAAACCTTCCAAGGGTAAAATTTTATTTTCTACTAGCTTAAGTTTGTCTTTATCTTCAGAAAGATGTATCGTTTTGTTCTGGAAGATCAATTCCTTTGTCCAGCTTTTAGAAAACCTTGTTCTAAAACAACTCCTTTAAACTTTTCTTCTATGACTTTATTCTATATCTAATACCTCATGTCAATTTCTTAAATTTAGCTCTCTCAAACTTTGGAAACATCCTCCATTTTTGAAATCTGGAAAGTGTGTTCATGCTTTGTTGTGGATATCAATCACATTAATCAGGAAGAACCCTAACTTCTCTAAATGAAGAGTCTTTGATTTTTAGTTATGTTTATCCCCTTCCTGATCATTTTAGCAGCCATGATCTGGACCCAAACACACAATGCCATAGGTAATGTTCCAATTATAGATAAATCATCATCTTAAAAGACACGACAATGATTTTTACCTTGTTTCTAATACAATTAATCCAATCGTTTTGTGGACATTATAGGAATAGACAACTACTTTGGGAAAAAGCAGCCCATTAAAAAAATTAAGGTACTGGGTTCTTTATAATAACCCTGAGATGACTGAGATGGTAAGGATTTTGAGATTTATGGTATTTAAGTAATGTTTAAATCATTTTCCACTAAACATGGAAACCATATCATATTCTGATATTCCTTCTAGTTCACCAGTGATTCCATCTTTTTTTTCTTTTTAATGTTTATTTTTGAGAGAGAGATAGAGTGCGATCAGACACAGAGAGAGGGAGACACAGATCTGAAGCAGGCTCCAGGCTCTGAGCTGTCAGCACAGAGCCCGATGCAGGGCTCGAACTCATGAACCATGAGATCACGACCTGAGCCAAAGTCGGATGCTTAACTGACAACCACCTAGGCACCCCTGCATCTTAATCTTTTTTAAACTGGTTCCTTATCTCTCCCACCTCTTAATACTGGTATAGAATAGGTTTCAGTTCTTGGATCTCTTACCAATCTATATTCACTACTATATTAACTACTACTTTTCCAGACACATGAAAGCTGAAAGAATTCATCACCAGCAAAACCATACTGCAAGAAATGTTAAAGGAAGCCCTGAGCAGAAAGAAAATGATATCAGATGAGAAGAACAGATCTATAAAGAGGAGCGAAGAGCATGAGAAATGATAGTTACACTGGTTTAAGGTATAAGAGTACAATGGGCATAAAGATATAAGATATTTTTATTTCAATCTCATTAAAAGATAATTGACCTTCCACTTGTAATAATGTAGTATGGAGTTTGTAACATCTAAGAATAGAGTTTGACAATCATAGCACAAAGGTCAGTACAGAAGAAATGGAAGTATACTACTGTAAGGCTCTTATACTATATGTGAATTGGTATAATATTGCTTGAAGATACAACTTAAAGAAGTAACTACAAATCTTGAAGCAACCAATCAAATAAAAAAGTTATAGTTAATAAGCCAATAAAAAACATAAAATGGCATCATACAAAATGTTCAAAAAAATCCAAAATAAATTAGAGGAAAAAGAAAACTGATGGCACAAATAGAACAAATATCAAGATGACAGAGGTAAACCTAATTACATCAATAATCACACTGAATGTGAACGACCTAAATCCCCAAATTAAGGCAGAAATGATCAGACTGAATAAAAAAAATACCAACTGTATGATGCCTACTTTAAATGTAAAGACACAAAGAAGTTAAAAGCAAAAGAATATAAAAAAGAACAGAAAAGATGTTCCTTGCTAACGGCAATCCAAAGAAAGAAAGGAAAGAAAGAAGAAAGAGAAAGCTGGAACAACTAAATCAATGTCAAAACAAACTATATTTTAGAGCAAAGAACATTGTCTTGAATAGAGCAGGTCATTTTCTTTTATTTATTTTTTTTAAGTTTATTTATTTTGAGGGAGAGTGAAAGTGTGAGCTGGGGAGGGGTAGAAAGAGAAGGAGCCAGAGAATCCCAAGCAGACTCCAAGCCCAGCACAAAGCCCTACTTGTGGCTTGATCTCATGACTGCGAGATCAAGACTTGAGCTGATATCAAGAGTTGAACACTCAACCCACTGAGCCACCTAGGTGCCCCCAGCAGGTCAATTTATAATAATTAATGGGATCAATTCATCAAGAAGACATTTTAATCCTAAATGTTTATGTACCTAATAACCAGGTTTTGAATTATATGAAGAAAAACTACTGCAAGGAGAAATAAGCAAATCCATAATTATAGCCTAAGATTTCAATATTGATCTCTCAATTAACAGAACAAGTAGACAATCATTCGGTAAAATATAGAAGGTGTGAACCAAATTGGCCTGACATTAATAGAACACTCCACCCAAACAACAGAAATGCACATTCTTTTCAAGTACATATGGAACACTTACCAGGAGAGATAAATTAGGTATATTCTGGGCCACAGGACAAGTCTCAATAAATTTAAAACGGTTTGAGACATACAAAGTATGTTCTCTCATCAGCATGGAATTAAATTAGAAATTAATAACAGAAAGTCTCTGGGAAAATCTCCAAATTACTTAGAAACTAACAAACTTATTCAAAATTATTTGAATAACCAGTACTCAAAAATCAAGAGAAATCAGAAAGTATTTTGAACGGTAGAGCAGAACTTAGGAGAAAATTTATAGAACTAAAAGCCTATATTAAAAAAAAGGTCTCAAACGAATAACCTCAGTTTTTATCTAGGAAAAAGAAATTAATAAGATACAAATCAAAGAGAAAATAGAGGAAACTCAGTTAAACCAAAAGCTTGTTTTTCTCAGAAGATTCTTCCCATTTTCTCCATGAAATTCACGCTACCCACAGAATTCTGTCAGTTAATGGTGACTCTATTTTTCCAACCGCTGAGATCAAGTGCCAAATCTTGGACTTTCTTTCATTCTACTTCCAATCTAATCAAGAATATTACTGGCTTCCTCTTCAAGATGCA
The DNA here is from genome assembly GCF_014898765.1 of Herpailurus yagouaroundi. NCBI lineage: Eukaryota > Metazoa > Chordata > Mammalia > Carnivora > Felidae > Herpailurus > Herpailurus yagouaroundi. The sequence continues at coordinate 9,024,334 of NW_024412436.1, forward strand.
CCCATAATCTGATTCCTCACCACCTCCTCTTTCACCACCCTGCTGTAAACCTCTGACTCACTTGGGGCTACTACACAGCCTCCTAACTCACCTCCCTCTTTTCACCGCGGCCCACTTCCATCCTTAGTCTTCTTGAACAAGAATAGCCACAGAATGTTTCTAAGTAAGTCATTATCATGTCACTCTTCTGGTCAAACCCCTGTAAATGGCTCCCCATTTCACTTAGAATAGAAGTCAAAATCCTTGCAATGGTCTGTTAGGGCTGATGTGCACCCTGCTCCCATACCCCATCTTCCTACTCTTTACTGGTCCCAACCACAATGACTTTTGAAGGCTGTTCTTCAAACATGCCAAACACGTTGCTGCTTCAAGTCCTTTGAATTTAACTCTTCTATCTTCCTGAAGAGCAATTTCCCCTGATATCCATATGGCCAGCTTCTTTACTTTCTCCTTATCTTTGCTCCCCTGTGGGCTCCATGAATATCCTTTTTTAAAATTACAACCTCTCACTCACCACCACGAGCTCTCTGGATCCCCCAGTTACACTTTTTCTCCATAGAACTTATCATCCTCTACTATTCTTTTTTTGTGTTCTGTCAGCTTCCTTCAACCCCATTAGAGTATAATCGCCAGGAGGACAAGTATAATCGCCAGGAGGACAGAGTGGTCTGTTTCTTTCACTTTCGTGTCCCCAGACCATGGGGACAAGGGTCTCCCAGCACACAGGAGATACACACATTTAATAACTGTGAAGTGAACAACCTTAGGCTTGCATATCTGCTAAAGTTTGGCCACTTGGACACTTAAGAGCTCCTTTTTGATTACTGCAGGGATTATTATCCCTCATGAGTTTATAGTCATTTCTTAAACTTGGATATTTTTTCCACTACTGGCTTTTCCAAATCACTTAATTTCTTTAATTAGAAAAGCGCTTGTGGCAGATAAATTTTGTGTCTTCAGTTCTATCTCAATTCATGGTAAGATGTTCCTTCTATTACTGTGACATTGTAGTAAAGAGTTTTCCACTCCAAAGAAGAGCAGTTTGTAAACTGGCTAACTATTAAGCTTAATGTTAATAAAAATAAAGCACAATTATTTCAGCCAAATATAAAACAGGTAAATGTAACATATAAAATTTGTTTTAAAAATTTCATCCCATACAATAAAATTTCATCCTAATGTTCATTTATGTATAGTTTTCAAAAATCATAAGCAATAGGAGATGCTATTTTAAAATAAAATTTACTGAGCCTACTCTGAAGATTTGGATAACAGTTCTGGTTCAACACCGATTCATAACACGAAGAAAGTCCTTTGGAACCAACAAAACATTTGTCCCAGCAACTCCTATTGCTGACTATTATGAGCTGGTATATAAAAAAGGAAGTATTAGTTCACTACTAAGAAATCACTACACAAATTGTAAAAGCGGGAGTTATTTCTCAGCAGTTGTTTTCTTTCCTTTTTTTTAATGTTTATTTGAGACAGAGAGGGAGAGAGCAAGCGAGCGAGGGAGGGGCAAAGAGAGAAAAAACAGGCTCCAGGAGAATCTGAAACAGGCTCCAGGCTCCGAGCTGTCAGCACAGAGCCTGACATGGGGCTCAAACTCACAAGCTGTGAGATCATGACCCGAGCTGAAGTCAGACGCTCAACGGACTGAGCCACGCAGGAGCCCCTCAACAGTTTTCTCTTGATTTAAAAGTCAAAGTAAACATTATAGAGTTTTATTGAAACTCAGATTTTCTGTTTTCTCATGTTTTGAATCAGATTAAGGAGGTATTTAAATTCAAAATATATTTATTTGCATTTATTGTTTGATGAAACTTTTTATGCTGGTGGAAAATGGTCCATGGATCAAGGCTTTAATGTTAATTCTTAATCATTTTCTGTGATTCATATTCTTAAAAGGATTTAAACATACAACTCATAAATACTAAGATTCAATGGTTTCACTTTTCAATGTTCCTTTGCTGTACAAGTATAAAGTTCATATGATGTGCTAAAAACTATTTTTCATAAATTTTAAGTTAAATCTAAAAAAAAAAACAAAACTGGTTATGCTTTAAGAACAATTTTAAAGTGTTAGTACATTTATTTTATCTATGCATCAACTCCAGGTAGCTGAGACTACATTTGCTATAGTATAGTGGTAAAAGTCCATCTGACTTGCCAATGTTTAATAGATTCTTCAATATTAAAGTCCAGATAAATGTAGTAACTGAAAAATGAAAACTCAAGAAAAACATTCAGTATAAGGTGGAATATGTATAATTTAATTAAATAAAGTAAGTCCCCTTTATTTCAAAGCTTTTTGCCTTATATGAATAGAAATGTTTTATTCTTCTTCACTAGTGGTTCTTTACTATACCCTAGGGAGGACAAAGTCATGTCCCCACTCACTTCTTAGAATCCTATTTTGTTACTTACTTATTTACTTATTAAAAGATTTTATTTTTAAGTAATCTCTACAACCAACGTGGGGCTCAAGCTCTGAGATCAAGAGTCGCATGCTCTACTGAATGAGCCAGCCAGGCGCCCCTAGAATCCTATTTTTAAAGAAAGAATTTTAAATACACACTAACTGTATAATGAACTGAGCCAGGGAGTATGGGTCTCAGAAGATATAGGATACTGAAAAATCTGAGTTAAATAAGTGATAGAGACAGAATTCTTAAAACAGAGTAAAAGTACGAATGGGAAAAAAAGGTAGGGATAAGTTTTTACACTCCTCCTGGGACACTGATCTGTGCCATGCTCATCCAAACAACAACAAAATCCCTGGGCTGGGCTAATATTAAACAGTCCTTTGTCCTCTCCTTGTTACATTCTCTGATACCCAAATTACACATGTAAATACCACTGCTGAAACTATAGGGATGGGGGAAAAGCTGAGTCCATCAACTTTTCTAGGATTATTTTTAGGAATAGGCATAACAACCAGAAAATATATGTATTATTTTTAAACATGTATTTTAATATGGGAGGGCAGAGAGACTTCTAGCATGCCTTTACTGAAAATTCTTAGATCAAGAAATGTTAATGTACATCAGAAAGCTTTATGAATAAATTCAATAAATGCACAAAATCATATAAGGATATCATATCCAAATCTCAGCTTATCTTCAAGTTTCAAGGTGATATAAGTCTGTTCTGGAATCCTTACATCATTCACAAAAGTCTACAAAGAGAGAAAAAGATCTTAGGTTATATATGAAGTATTGATTATTACATTTCAGACAAACAAACACTCAAACCTTACACTTAAAAATACATTAGCTATGGTGGCTAACACAGCTTGTGTATTACAAAATGTGCCATGCATCTTATAGGCTGATAAATGATTTTCATACTAAGTTTTTATTAATAATTGAACACACAAAGAACCAGGCTGTACCTCTCTAAGTCCATCACGCTGCCAAGACAAATATAGGCATTTAAAAATGATGCTAAGAAAAGCTCCTAATGTGAAGCTGGCAAATTGTAAAATACTTAACTTTTGATATATCATCAGGATGCAGGGGACTCAATTTTAGCTTTTTTCGGACAATTCTAATTATTTGTGAGGTCTGATGTTTCATTACTTTTTTAAAAAATTTATTTATTTTGAGAGAGAGCTCGAGCGAGTGGGGGAGGGGCAGAGAGAGAGAGAATCCCAAAAAGTAGCTTGATGCAGGGCTCGAACTCAAAACAATGGGATCATGACCTGAACCAAAACCAAGAGTCAGATGCTCAACTGACTGAGCCACCCAGGTGTCCCTATTCCATTTTTTAAAGTAAATTTTCTTTTTGTTCTTTAGAAGAATTCTAAGAATAAAAGTAATGAAATACTGGGGCACCTGGTGGCTCAGTCAGTTGAGCGTCTGACTTCTGGTTTCAGCTCTGGTCGTGATCTCACGGTTCATGGGTTCAAGCCCCACATTGGTCTCTGGACCTGCTTGAGATTCTCTCTCTCTCCCTCTTTCTTCTCTAACCTTTCCCCTGCTCACAAGCACATGCCCTCTCCTCTCTCTCTCTCTCTCTCAAAAAAAAAAGAAATAAACTTAAAAAAAAAAAAGGGAATAAAACTGCTATTCTATTTCACAATTGCCATATGAGTCTTTTAGACCTTTTTATGACTCTAAGATACATTATGGGATCTTACTGATCTTATTTTTCCTTTTTTTTTTGAAACACTGTGCTAGGGGCGGCTGGGTGGCTCAGTCGGTTGGGCGTCCGACTTCAGCTCAGGTCACGATCTCGCGGTCCGTGAGTTTGAGCCCCGCATCAGGCCCTGGGCTGATGGCTCAGAGCCTGGAGCCTGTTTCTGATTCTGTGTCTCCCTCTCTCTGCCCCTCCCCCGTTCATGCTCTGTCTTTCTCGGTCTCAAAAATAAATAAACGTTAAAAAAAAATTTTTTTTTAAAAAGAAACACTGTGCTATTTCACATCATTATTTTATCATTACTCATCAATTATTTCTAACTATGCTGAAAATGACCAACATAATAAGAAAACAGAAGAAAATGGAATTGCCCAGAACATTGCTATCCAACAGAAATATAGTGCAAGCCCCAAATGCAAGCCAAACATATACTATTAAATTTTCCAGTAGCTGTATTAAAAAAGTTAATATAAAAGGTGAGATTAATTTTAATGCTATATTTTAATCCAACCCATATATCCAAAATAGTACCATTTCAACAAATAATTAAATATTTTTCAATAAGAACTTGAACAATTCTGTATTTCACATTTTCACAGCATTCTTTCATCTTTTGATGTTTTCCAACACTTATTTGATTTAGTTTCTAAGTGGATAAATGCCCAAGGCAGGTATCTATCAGGTAACTAGAAGCAAAGATGATGTAAAAAGAAATAAATTAACCTTCTGTTAACAAATCTAAAACTGAGAAATGTTTTGCAATAATAGAAGAAAGCTATCATCTTAATAAAACTATAAGCTATCAAAGTCTTAAAAATAATGCATTTTGACAATACAATGCAAGAAGAACTAGAGATAATGATAAGCTAGAACCAGCTGGATATGTACTTGAAATTTGAAAAGCAACATTTACAAAACGGATATATATCCCAGGTCTCCCTTGAAAACTGATGAACAATACCCATTTTGTGTATTATGTACCTTTCAAACCAGAAAAACATGAAATAAAAACATGAGCTTGTCATGACTAATTTTTACTTAAAATTTTAAGTTGTTTTTCATTATCCTTTTATCCTTACTTCCGCAAATTATTTGTAAAAAGACAAAGAGTCAACTTGACACAGATGGCAAATGGTGATGACTATTTTTCCTGGCACGTTGGAAGTTAAATTGGAATTTGCTAGATTCACAGAACACAGAACAATGTTATACTTAACTGCCCAGAGTGCAGATATCATATAAATACCCAAGTTTTCCTCTGATAAGCTGAAACTTTAAAAATTACTTTTTTCCTAGTGAATTCCATTTTTTAAAATCTTCTATTTTATTGGATTTGAGATGGCCATAATACCTTATCTGGGAAAGCTCCCTCCATGGTGAGGAAGTTCAGAAGGGTCCTAAGTGACACACAGTAGAATATTACAGGAAATTATGTGATTACGGTCATATGCTCCAATTCCTATGCACGACTAGCACTTTGTAATAGGTCACAGAATACCAATTTATAAATCTATAGAAAAAATTAGAAGTTATAGTCTTAATTTCAAGCACAGATATATGAAGATAGTGGCATACTGCTAAAACTTGAGATCACACCTTAGTATGATGCATGAGTAATCCTAGAAAATAAGCTTCCAACATCCTTCACAGAAAGATTAAAATGTTAATATAAAGAAAATTTTGAATACAGGCATTTATAAGCTTTAATTTCATGTTCATTTCCAAAATGAACATTTTACAGTGTTTTAAAAGTTACACCCTGAGGCAGGCACCTGGGTGGCTCATTCAGTTAAGTGTCTGACTTTGGCTCAGGTCATGATCTCATGGTTCGTGAGTTCAAGTCCCACGTAGGGCTCTGTGTTGACAGCTCGGAGCCTGGAGTCTGCTTCAGATTCTGTGTCTCCCTCTCTCTCTGCCCCTCCCCCACTCACGTTCTCTCTGTCTCCCTCAAAAATGAACATTAAAAAAAAAAAGTTAAACCTTGAGTTTAACAAAATATTCTATGTAGAGTTACAAAACAGAAGAGCTTTTTCAAATGATGGAAAAGAAAAGAATAAAAGAAAACATTAATTCACTGATGTTTAGTATGCAGAAGACAAGCAATTACATACTTGATGTACAAGGAATGCCACACTTCTAAGCCGGGTTTACTTAAAATTGTTTCAACTTAAACAACCATTTTACTCAAAAGGCTTAACATGACCAATCAGATCCACGCAAAGCTTAAGACAGCTCAATTCTCTTAATTATTAAGCACCTACTGTGTGTTTAACGTACATACTAGGTAGGTACTTGCAGAACGAGAAACATACAATTTTAATATGCTGGCATTTATGGCAGAAATATTCCCTAAGGTCTAAAAAGGCTTAGGAAATATGAGCCAAACGCAAAGTTTCAGCTTACAAAAATGCAAGTGAAAACATCTGAAGGGAAAAAGTCTCCTGAAGGTCTGAAATTACGCAAGGAGGAGAGAAAATTTCAAAGAGCAACAGGCAAAAAAAAAAAAGGAGTCGAGGGCCTAAATCATTTAAGTAAATCAATTATGGAGCATTTTAGTAAGTCAAACATGGGGAAAAATAGGATTGATTCCTTACGTCAACACCATTTGATCACACTTGTGCCTTGTAGGAGGAACAGACAACAACAAGGAGGCACAGAGAATGAACTGACAAACATCTGAGTTCATAAGTGGAGTAAGAGCTGGGATTCACACTGAGGTCTGTGAACTACAAATCCCACATTCTCTCCAACTCAAGGAAGTATGGGTGCCCGAGCCAGGACAGCTCTTCAAACTCCCTCTTCCAAACCACTAGCTCATAGAAGCAAACCAAACTAGAAAAACATCTATTTATTTGACATACAACGAAATTGCATAATTGATTGCATAAAACCACATAACCACTGTGTACTGTATTAACGCTCTGGGAAATCTGAACAGAGTGAGCGGCCAGGGGCGTAACCACCCCAATCACACTGCCAGAGACAAAAGTCTTCTCTTTTTTCCCTCTCCTCTGCATACTCTCTCCACTCTACGCCACTGTGGTCTGATGCTGGTAGAAACTCCAGTGCGAAAAGGGGATCCAGCAGAAGCTAGAACACAGGGAGTCGAGGGGGCAGCCTAGAACAAAAGCCAGAGGTAGAATGCCATGGGAGGCCCATGGCAGAGGCCACAGTGGCTCTCAGAGGGGCAAGTGCCCCAGTGGGAGAGGGAGGCAGGAAGAAGTGAAGGCAAATAAGGGTTCTCACAGGAGAAGCTTCCAGGGGCTTGCGGGGAAACAGGCCACCATAACATCAGCAACAAAACCCGTTCCAGCTTCCTTAGGCACAGGAATCTCATTTTGGTAGCAATAACATCAAGTATAAATCTAGGTCCCCTGGGAGTGTTCTTTTAGGGTAGGATGAAAGGGAGGAGTGAAAGTGGTCACAGTTTAGAGTTATTTATAAGTTGGGGTTAGTTGGTACGTGCTTTTAAAAAAAATAAGGCAGTGGATTGATTGGAAAGCATGCAGGCTCCAGGGTGCTGAACTCGTTTTAACTGCTTTGCTTGCCACACCACCACCGCCAGCACTTACTGAATGCTCACCACGTACTGTTCTAATCATTTACAATTATGAACTTATTTATAGCTTTGGTACAACCTGAGAGAAACGCCATTTTGCTACGAACATTAAAAAAGTTGAGGAACAGAAAAATTAAGTAACCCGTCTACAGTTACGTCACTGGTAAGAATTCAAGTGGGGCTCATAACCACTACATCGTGTCCCCTGACTTCTAAAATTGCTGCTGTTAACCTCATGCTCAAATTTCTAGAGTTATATGAATATGAAGAGCAAATGGTCTCCTTATGGATTAAGCGCATGGCAGCTGGTGGTTCACAACTCTGTTCTGGTGTATTCTCTAGGCTGCCATCTAGGTCAGAGCACAGTTATCGCTTGTGTGACGGATGCTCCCAAGTTCCGTAACAGGCACAAACTCACACGTACTGTCGTCAGGCTGCATCCCCACGCCAGTACTACTGAGCAGAATTTCCATTTCATTATCTGAAAGCTAAAACAAGGGAACTGAACTTGTCAGTCCTCACACTCACAAATATGAAGATGTATGAGGAAACCAAATTTCAGAAAGTGATTGTCCCTGTGTTTAGGACTGGTAAATTACAGACTGACATTCAAATCTAGGTACTGATTTCAAGTTCAAAATGCAAATGTTGCCCCCTATGAGTTATTATCTTCCACAGAATTACTGAGTATAATCGAATTATGAAGAAAGGTCAACCTAGAGAAACTTAGAAGTACTTCACCTGACTTCTTTTTATAATGAAAAACAAGTAATTTTTATATTTGATCACAGTCTTTTAAAAGAATAAAACACTGTGATGTAATTCTCACTTATTATTTTCCAAGGTAATAATGTAAAGACATCTACGCACAGCACTGTGGTAAAGATCAATCTTTCTGGCTTAAAACCAGAACATAACATTGTTAAAATAGTCCACATACAGAAGTTAAAATTTTTCTCCATAAATTCCTTAATAAAGAAAATAAATTCAATTTCATCAAAAAAAGACTGACTGTATTCGTGCACTGTGCAGACTCCTGAGCAAACGTTCATGACTGTTCAGGAGCTCATGACTCAACACCGTGACAGAGAAGTAAAAGAAGATGTAATACAAAGCAGAGAAAGCACCCCAAATCAAGATTAAAACAAAGGCTTACAGATGTGGAGAAGGACAAAAGAAGTTCTGCAACTAGGAGCTGGGAATCACAGTAGCTTACTTACCTGTCTCACGTTAGAACGGTTTCTACCTAGTCTGCTCTGTTTCTGCTTTATCTGCTCCACGTGTTATTAATGATGTCAGCAAGTTAATATTCCTAAATACCTTTCCTTTGTTCCTTCCCTTCAGGAAGAAGTGGAATCTGGGCTTGACTCATATAAATTTAGAAGTACAACTTTTCTAAATGACAAGGCAGATGGGAGAACTACTAGGTTGAAGAAAATCTAACAAAGTATTCGGAGAAGGAGACCGGACGGCAGCAGAACTACTATTCGGGAGGCAGGACAAAGCGAAAGCCCAAGGGAGCAGGAATCTGGAAAAGTGTCAAATGTGAGTGATTTTGGTTCAACCCTGAGTTGAGACTTAATTCTGTGTGCCATGAGAAACAAATAAAGGCTAGAATAAAACTAATAGAAAAACGAAGTATCTCAAAGATTAAACATCAGTCCTTCAGTACCAGGGCAACTTAGAACAAGAAAACAATGTTTCACTATAATTGTTCAATTTCTGCATAAAGTTTATTTTTTTTTCAATATATGAAGTTTATTGTCAAATTGGTTTCCATACAACACCCAGTGCTCATCCCAAAATCTGCATAAAGTTTAATGTATATTTCAAAAAGAGTGGCAGTTGGAAGCAGTGGGGATACATTTAGTTTCTGTTAAATTCATTTTAGTAATTTCAACAGCACAGATGTAGACAAATACTGCATCAGCTTATATTACCAAGGCTATTAGAAAATTAAAAAATAAGAACTTATTCAATACTTCAGCATTCTCTTAGTCTGTGGCTAGTTATGTTCCAACAATGTGGAAAGACCAAATGAAGAATTAGGAAAAAAAACTCACTGCAGTAACACAAAAATATCTTCAAAGCAGGAATACAGAAAAGCAATAATGAATACTGGTGTTTAGATCACAAAGTCACATGTTTAAGGTTAATGGATGTGTTTCCTGTCTTTTTTACTCTAGCACAGAAAGTTCTCCAGCAGCTGGTATCAAACTATGTTTTCACCTTTATCTTCTAAGTTAACCTATACTTCTTGGGCTCCCAAGAGTCCTTTTTTTCATACTTACTGCCATGGCTTTCCACTATTCTCCCACATATAAATTCAAACCATCCGGTGAGGTCAAATTTCATCTCCTTAAGGAAGTCTTTTTTAACCATTATGGAAAATAAGAACCAGCAACCGTCTGCATTCCTGTATTTACTGCCTATACAGTTTCTTGGGAACATGGGCTCATTCCATATTCTACTGTATGGTCCCCAAAGTGCCACGTACCTAATAAGCCTTTAGAAGTAAAATGCAAACCCGGGTGCCTGGGTGGCTCAGTTGGTTAAGTGTCCAACTTCATGTGGCTCAGGTCATGATCTCGCAGTTTGTGGGTTCAAGCCCTGTGTCGGGCTCTGTGCTGACAGCTCAGAGCCTGGAGCTTGCTTTGGATTCTGTGTCTCCCTCTCTCTCTCTCTGCTCCTCCCCAACTTGCGCATGCACGCAAAACAAACAAACAAAAAAAAACAACAACAAAAAAAAACAACCCCAGAAAGAAAGTAAAATGCAAACTAAAGAGAAGGAAATATAATACAAATAGCAACTGTAACCTGATCTGTTTACTTACAATATTAAAAAAATATTCAAATAAAGCAAAAGAGAAAATCTTCACTTACCCCATTTAGGCTGCCCAAATCTTTCACCAAATGTTCATCTGTAGAAGTGTCATAATTGATTACAGCATGTTGCTTATCCACACTACGGGACTGAAAGGAAGTTTTCTGAGTTAGTAAATACAAGAAAATACTAGAATAAGAAACACAAAGTTTTTTGGCTAGATACTTCATATTAATAGGATAACAGATAAGTATCAGGAAATATCAAAGTAAAAGTGGATTAAATGAGATTTAAACTGTGTTACTACTATATAACACAAATTTGGCATCATTCCCCAAAGAAAGCTGCCAAAATTTGAAGATGTTCTTCAGATGTCCATGCACATGTGCTCACGCTCCAGAGCTTAGCGAGTTGTCTGTAGATAGAAGCACCTGAAAGATGAACTGTATAAAGGCCTGTGGAAACTTTTATTGAAAGAAATATCAATCCAGTCACAGGAAGAAACACTCTGAGAACCACAATGAATCTGAACTCAGTAACACTGAGGGCTACTCTGTGAACCTTGGTATACAAAAAGCAAAAGAAGTATCCCACATGGGAAGAGACAGGACTTCCAGTTCCCAGTCCAACATGTCAAGAGCCTGGAGTCATCAGTCCCTCCTTACAAGAGAAAAGATGCACAAACTGAAAATCAAAAATAGTCTTTATTTTATCAGAGAATTGAGGTCATATGGCCAACTGCCACCCTGACAACTAGAGAGAGAGGTGAAATCAGAGAATCACAGCTTCCTGAACACAGAAACCATGGCTGTAGCCGGCAGGGCAAGAAAACTTAAGGGTAAGATGTGTAATTGCTAGAGATGTGAATGCGAACTAGCTTGCAGACAAAAGCTCCCAGGGACACAGCACTGGGGGCCATCACTGCCATGGGTTCATGAGCTTTACCCTGGGAGCCCCACAAGGGTGTCAGGGTGAAGACTGGAGAAACTCTTCTTGTGTTCCCCTCAGTATGAGAGTGAAATACACCCAGAGCATTCTGTCACCAAGCGCCTGTCCTCCAGGAAGACTACTTAACCAGTGCTCAACCAACGTGGCTTTTACCAGCACCTAACTGACATGGGAGAACAGGAATCCCGAACTCCAGTCTCCTCTAGCCTTCCTGTCTCACCTCAGGAAGAGGTGAGATGCACTTGTGGAGGTCATGACCTCACTGAAAGACTGAGAACTAATCATAGCATTATGGAATGCTTCTTTTCCCTCCAAATGCTACCATCACATCCACAGGGGTTTACACATGCGCACCGTAAGAGATTACAATGGAAAAAATGGCTAAGTTCAGATTATTGAACAAAAAGGGTCTCTAAGGACACTCAAAAAACCATAGGAGAGACAGAAACAAGGACACCAGAGGAAACGTTAACTTCTGATACTTTCAGCTACAGCCAATAGCAAGCACGGCCTAACTCCCAGCCACACCCACAAAATGAGGAGAGGGTCAGCAGCTAATAAAATAGCAATACAGATGTAAACCCTAGTTGAAATTGTCCTATCCAAAAAAAGTATCACCAAAATTAAAAGTCCTTGCCTCAATTAGCTTAAATCCCATATTGAAAAAGTTTTGGTTTTCCTTCTAAGTACGTTAGAAAGAAACAGTATGTGACCTAAAATAATCTTCCAACAAAACCTAAACATTCATCACACGTACACTTTCATTCTTAAAAGTTTTAAAAGTTGGGTTTTGCTTTGGTTTTCTCTGAAACCTCAGTTTCTCTAGGACAAACTGCAAACCCCAGACTCAAGAGCGACTTTGGGCAGAGCAGTATTAATGCCACTTCTCTACAACTTACCTGAAAGCCAATTATTGTGTCAACTTATAACTGTAACCAATACAAAACACCCGCATTAATCTAAAAGTTACTTAAACTTTTAGTTCTTATTGTTGTGTTTTAAATCGTTGCTCTGTTTAATGAAGTCCTAAATTCAGTTATTAGGGTGACAAAAAGAAATGTGGCACCATCAGGAAAATAACTCCTCCATATTGCGGATTTACCAAGTTGAATTAGTCTAACGATAAAAATCACATGCTGTAAGGCAACTGAGATTTCAGGTATATGTAGGCTCTTAATAAATATGAATGAAACATCCATCATAAATAATCTCTGTGAGGAAGAAAATAGTAGGAGCTCAAGTCTTAGCACGGTGCACTGAAATTCATGGGGGGAAATTTAAATGAGAGCAGAGAAAAGAAAAATCATACAGGGAAGGGAAGTTACGGTTAGATATGGAAAACAAGCCAAATGGCTGCGCATGGAGCCAGGGAGTCGTCACAGCTTTGGAGGGAAGTGGTCAACACGGACCAGAGAGAAGGAGAACAAAATGGTTCAAGGAGGAGATAATTAGGAGAGGCCACTTGAGGTTAACTTGCCAGAAACCTGGAAATCTTGAATCTGATACACATCTTGCCCTCAAAATGTTTATGGGGGTTGGTAAGTACAAGAATGCCTCCTACACAACATAGAGCCAACTTAAGACATAAGAAAACAACAGAGGGCACTGAATTGAGACACCATTCCAACTTTGGAGTTGGGGGGTGAAGGAGTGAGGATGTTATGTAGGATCAGAAAAAGCAACTTAGTAAATAGGGTAGTAACTTTTTGAGAAGACTGGTCTTACAAACTTAAGGCTAGAGTTATCATAAAACAGAACAAGTCATTCCCATTTGCGTAACTCTTTAAAAAGTAACAGCCAAGGAAAGAAAGCAAAACAAAACATTCCTGTTTTTGGTTACCCACTGTCTTCAAGGTGCCAGTGTGTTTCAGTACCCATCAAAGAAATTCAGCAAAAAGCCAAGATTACAGAGAATACATCTAAGTGAGTGGTCAAGAAAAACTGAAGGAATAAGAAAGGTTTGCTTTTTACATCTAACCACTTAAGTATTAACGAACCCATTTTCATTTCCAGATAATCATATTCTCATTTTCTCTAGATTAAACTAGCCAGGAGAAGGTGTGTTACAACTTAATTTTCACAACCCATTTGGCTATCTCAATACAAATCCAATAGTATCTCAGAAGCATATAATTTAAATCCTAACAAAGACTGTAACTTCATTGAGTTTCTGATTCTAACGGGAAAGTCTTAGCTGATCAGGCATAAACTGCAAAGATTGTCAATTTTTACCAGTTCTGTTATTCTTGTCACTTTAAGCCTCCAATAAGAATGCAAGCCTCCTTATCACAAGCAAACAAATTTTTTCTGCAGCTTTGTAGGGGAACCGATATTAATTACACTTACTACGGTGATCGCTTCTCACTATATACATATGATTATTGCAGTTCACTTGAAACTAATAATATTGTAACTCAATTACGAAAAAAAACCAAAAATCAAGACCCTCTAGTCACTATCTCCTTATAGGTAATATCCAGAAGAGTGTGCCTCCTTCCTCTTGATTTTCACTGTCTAGAAAGACTCTCTTCCCAAGGCTTTGCATTGCTGCTGAGAATCCGCCTTACCGGAAACTCTTCATTCTCAAGCTCTCACAGATATTTACCTCCTACTTCCTTCCTTTAACTGAAATCTGGTTTTCCCCCTGAGAACACTATTTCTACAGCATTCCTTTAAAGTGGATGCTGTCCTCCCAAATCCACCATTCTGCTGAATTCAGAGATACAGAATGAATTCACACAGTTTACACTGTGACTTTTGGCCATTACTTTCCCCCTGAAGGGGAAAAGCCCTTTCCTTTTTTGAAGTTCCTGTTATGCATCTATAAATATAAATACAAGTATATATACATACTATATATTTCCATACACACACACACACACACACACACACCCCCTTCCTAGGTTGCTGCAATCATCTGTGGTCACTCTTTGTTTTGAGCAAACTGTACCCCCAAAGTGGGGCTTGAACTCTATGACCCCAAGGTCAAGAGTCACATGCAGCCCTCATTCTCACTTTCTGACTGAAGTTTGGGAGTTATGGTTCAGTCTTTCTTTTTGTACAAACTCCTACTTCATCGTGATTGATTTTCAACATCTATGTAGACAACCCATATAAAAATCTGGCCTTCTTGGGGCGCCTGGGTGGCGCAGTCGGTTAAGCGTCCGACTTCAGCCAGGTCACGATCTCGCGGTCCGTGAGTTCGAGCCCCGCGTCAGGCTCTGGGCTGATGGCTCGGAGCCTGGAGCCTGTTTCCGATTCTGTGTCTCCCTCTCTCTCTGCCCCTCCCCCGTTCATGCTCTGTCTCTCTCTGTCCCAAAAATAAATAAAAAACGTTGAAAAAAAAAAAATCTGGCCTTCTTGACTTCCACAACCAAACTCCATACCCTATCCTGGCATACTGCTCCCATTGCTTAGACCTTCTACAAAACTGATTCTACCTCTGGAATCTAAACTGCAGTATTTTTCTCTAGGACTACATTCCTCTATTCTTCCAGTTCCCTCACTTATTTACAATAATTGACGAGTATGCTACCTCAGTTCTCTGACTGCAGCAGGACATCTAATACTCCGACCCTTCCTTTTCTCCCACGCAACCATCCGTCACCCCGACTTTACCTCCTTCTCTGTAATCCAGCTCCCCCTGGCTTCTGCTACCTCTTCATGCTCAAAACTCTACTAAACCTCTACCTTCTGCCCAGACTACTCCGGCTCTGCTTCACATATTTATTTCCTGCTTTCTACTGAATATCTCAATCTGGATGTCCCTTCAGAACCTCAAACTCGTGATCTTATTCCCCAAAAGTGCATCTTCTGTACCTCTATTATATTCATTTCTATGCCAAAAACAATAGATCTGAAACTCTTTTTCTCCCCGTCCCTCATTATATAACTAGGAAGTACATCCTAACTTCCCGCTAGCACTCTGTTGCGTTTTCATTTCAAAGAATTCTCTCTTCTCTTGAACTTTGCCTCACTTTCTAGATTATTGTCACCTCCTAAGTGCTTCCACCGATTCCAAGCTCCAATTCCTTAGCAGTAATGAATGTAGAGTGATAGTTTAAAGAGCAGGTGCTGGAGTCCAAAAGAACAGGTCACGACATCTGGCAGCTGTGTGACCTTGGTAAAATGACTAATCTTTGTTGAGTCATCTATAAAGAAGATAGACTAATCTCACAGGTTTGTTTGTAAGGTTTCAAAGACATAACAGGGAGACATTTAAAAAGGCAGTATTTCCCTGTGCAAAACCTCCTAAGTGTACTTGCTGGTTAAGGTGAAACATATAAGCTTTAATTCAGCACATGCCCTCCAAGGTCTGGTCTCTTTCAACTTCCAATGTTTGCCTTCATATTCTATACGTAAATTATAAGGAACTATTTTAATTACCTAAACAGACACTGAACGTCATGCTGTCTTTAATACCATGGACTCCATCATACTCTAAACCTTCCAGAAACCATTTATTCATCTTTTAAGATTCAGCTCAAGCCATTTCCTCCATGAGTTCTTTCCACACTTCTCATCTTATGTCCTTGCAGGTAGGGACTGATTAATCTGTCTTTTGTGCATCCCACATCAACATTCTATGTCGTAATGTCTATATTTGTTTACATGCACATCTCCTTCTACTAGACAATAAGTCCTCAAGGACAGGGAGACCCTGCCTGGGATCTGCATTGATCCCTTGGAAGCCAGCATAGGGCCTAGTGCATTGTAGGTGCTCAGGAAAGGTTTATTAGAAAGAAAATACATGCTGTTTAGCCAATCTCACTTCATAAAGAATGAAGGTAGAAAAATTTTCTTAGAGATTAAAATATCAAAAGTACTGAACTTACAAAGATCAGACCAAATTTTAAGAAACCTACAATCTGGGTAGCTTTAAACAACAGAACCAAAGCAGTCACAACAAAATTCTGGCCCCCAGACAAGATAATTATAAAACCAGGAAATTTTGGAAAATAAGAGTATAAAAATGAAGTAATAATATGGTTTCATTTGTTTAAGAAATATTTCCTTTTCTGCAAAAACAAAACAAAAAAAAAAACAAACAACAAAAAGCCTGTTATCAAATCAACTAAAAACACAAAAACACAATTCCAGGCCAGGCACAATGAAAAGCAAATCTCTACCTAAAAGCTAACATGAAGTGGCACCAATGACCACCTAATACGTGTCACATAGGCTTTGGATATGAAATGGTTACTTTTTAACATTATTATTACTTCTTGTATTATTTATTTTTCCTATTAAAACATTTAAGAAAAACACAGACATACAGGGACACACAGACTACAAAAACCTGAAGAGAAAAAGAAAGATGGCCATGGTGTGTCATCACTGTTTTAAAGTATTTTTTAAAGACACTGTGGCTGTATCAGACAAAGGGCTAGTATCCAAAATCTATGAAGAACTCACCAAACTCTGCACCCAAAAAACAAATAATCCAGTGAAGAAATGGGCAGAAAACATGACTAGACACTTCTCTAAAGAAGACATCTGGATGGCCAACAGGCACATGAAAAGATGCTCAACGTCACTCCTCATCAGAGAAATACAAATCAAAACCACACTCAGATATCACCTCACGCCAGTCAGAGTGGCTAAAATGAACAAATCAGGAGACTATAGATGCTGGCGAGGATGTGGAGAAACGGGAACCCTCTTGCACTGTTGGTGGAATGCAAACTGGTGCAGCCACTCTGGAAAATAGTGTGGAGGTTCCTCAAAAAATTAAAAATAGATCTACCCTATGACCCAGCAATAGCACTGCTAGGAATTTACCCAAGGGATACAGGAGTGCTGATGCATAGGGGCAACTTGTACCCCAATGTTTACAGCAGCACTCTCAACAATAGCCAAATTATGGAAAGAGCCTAAATGTCCATCAACTGACGAATGGATAAAGAAATTGTGGTTTATATACACAATGGAGTACTATGTGGCAATGAGAAAGAATGAAATATGGCCCTTTGTAGCAATGTGGATGGAAGTGGAGAGTGTGATGCTAAGTGAAATAAGTCATACAGAGAAAGACAGATACCGTATGTTTTCACTCTTAGGTGGATCCTGAGAAACTTAACAGAAGACCATGGGGGAGGGGAAGGGGAAAAAAAAAAGTTACAGAGAGGGAAGGAGGCAAACCATAAGAGACTCTTAAAAACTGAGAACAAACTGAGGGCTGATGGGGGGTGGGGGAGAGGGGAAAGTGGGTGATGGGTATTGAGGAGGGCACCTGTTGGTATGAGCACTGGGTGTTGTATGGAAACCAATTTGACAATAAATTTCATATTAAAAAAATCACATTTTATTTTTATGCTTCTTTCTCTGAAGCAGTCCCTTTTAATTATGCGACAGTAAATTTCATATCCAACAATCAAATACAGTTTTGCTGCTTCATCAAAAAAAAAAAAAAAAAAAAAGGCACTGTGGCTGAAAGACTTTTTAAAAACCCAACTGCATTTTTACAATCAGAATAATAAATAGTGATTTATCCTTTGCTATGTGCTCCAAAAGACATATTTTGAAAATATGTTACCTATGATCTTTAAAACATACCATTACCCTCCTGGAAACTGTTCTTACACCAGCGTGAAAGTTAAAACATTAAAATAGTAAGTCAAATATAATTTTGCTACTTCAGTTAGTATGATGGTATTTCTCAAAACACAGCAAAATTCAATTATTTGGTGCAATTAAAAATTTTATGAAGATAGGGGCACCTGGGTGGCTCAGTTGATTAAGCGTCCAACTTCGGCTCAGGTCATGAGCTCAGAGTTCGTGAATCCGAGCCAGCGTCAAGATCTGTGCTGACAGCTCAGAGCCTGGAGCCTGCTTCAGATTCTGTGTCTCCCCCTCTCTCTGCCCCTCCCCCGCTCACACTCTCTCTCAAAAATAAACATTAAAAGAAAAATTAAAAAATTTTTATGACGGTAAAATTAGAACTTAGGTAACAAACTTTTTAAAATGCAACTTTATTTGTACTTAGAAGTATACCATATGTTGCAAGAAGTGTTTGAACATGTTTACTGGAAGAATTAAGTGATCAAGTCCTTTTTAGGTTACACACACACACACACACACACAGACGCAGTAGCTGCTAAGTGGTGGAAGAGAAAGGTCATTTGATTTTTGAGCCAAAATGATAAAGGTTCCAACACCAGCTTCCATGACTTAATGGTTGTATGATACTGGCCCAGTGACCAAGTCTTTCCAAATCTTGATTTTACCATCTGTAAAAATGGGGATGACTGTATCTTTTAGAAAACTGTTGAGAGCAACATCTAAAATCACATAAATGAACAATGAGAAATAGAAAGTACTATTTAAATAGAATGTACTGTTAATAGTGATATTCATGTGTTGCTCCAAAGTATAATTTTTATCTAATAAATTATACTTTATGGCTTTTCATCCATGGCTATGCAAGATTCATCTTGCATAATATGTCTTACGAAACAGCACAATCATCTGTCTACAGCCAGAGACAGGCACAGCAAGTCTGCATAATTTGCTGGAAGCTTCCAAGCTAAGTGAGAAAACTCATCCAGAATCTTTTGTGTAATTACCTACTCTTCAGTATCCAGGCACATTTTCTTCTGGATGATCACATTCTTTAGAGTACATTTTTTGGAATGAGATGAAGTAACAAAAAATATAAAACTCAAAAAACTTTATTTTTTGTCATAAAATAACAAAAAAAAATTAATTATAATCAAACAGATCATTTAACCTTATAGATCATTTATTTCTCTTCTGCACTGGGTTTAAGCCATATTATCATCAAAGTATTTTCTTTTAATGCCAGCAAATCTAGTTGTAGTTGAAATCTTTACATGGAAGAAATTACTTAAAATTATTCAGAGGCAGAGATTCTAAAATTTAACAAGTGATTTCCTGTACATTAAAAAATGGAGGGCTTAAAACCATAAATGGAGACTTAGGTCGACCAAATTTTTAAAGAACTGTTATTTATTCATTAAAAAGCAATCAAATATTAGCTATTTGCACTACTAACAATTTTAATTACCACACTGACTGACCTAACCCATGCAGAACCATTTAAGCTATGTCAGGCCTTTAAAAGGAAAACATAATTTCATCAATTCTACAGCACTAATCTTTTAAAACAAATATATTTTGCATGTATAAATGCAAAATTCTTCACTTTTCTACCACTATAGTCCATTTTTCAGAAATTACATTAAAAAAAAGAAATTACATAAAAGATTTTAAGTATCATTTTACTCCTATACTAGGAAAGATTAAATTAACATTAAATCAGTTAAAAACAAAATACAATTTGCAAATATGTGTTCTTACTTCCACGTATGTCTTTCAGTGCTAGGAAGAGGACTATTAATATGTAGCATTTATTCAAACTAGCAAATGACCAGCATGCCAATCTCTTCCTGGATCTCTTTCAGAGAATACACAGAGTCGAGAACAGTGCTAAAACCAATGTGCTACTATCAGATAAAGGGCAGAAGTTATCTTTAGGGGTGGAGACTGAGGAACAGTTCAAAACTGTTTCTTTGCCCTGCCTGATCATGGAGTTCTCTCATCTCTTTTACATTCTATTTAAAAAATAAAGCATAAACAAAAACAGTCATAAATAGGATAGATGCCCAAAACACATTTATAAATTTAAATAAAAATGTTCTTTAAATTTTTGACTTTATAATACTGTGATATTGGTTCTACTCATTAAAATAATACTGATTTTTGTTTTAAATTTCTGTTATAAAGGCAATATGAATCAAATGTATCAATTCAAAGATATTTTAAAATTTTATTGCCATCGATTTCCTTTTTTCATTATGGTGAGATATATATATATATATAAATTTATATATATATATATAAAGCATAACATTTGCCATCTTAACCATTTGTAAGTGTACAATTCAGTGGCATTAATTACATTCACAATGTTATGCACCACTATCTATTTCCAAAAAATTTTTATCACCTCAAACAGAAACTCTGTAACTCCTAAGAAATAACTCCCTAATCTTCTTTCCCCCAGCCACTGGTAGCTTCTAACTCATCCTATGTCTGTAAATTTGCCTATTCTAGCTATTTTAAAAGAAATGATCATGTAGTGTTTGTCCTTTGTGTCTGGCTTATTTCACTTAGCATAAGATTTTCAAGGTTCATTTATGTTACAGCATATATGAGAACTTCATTCCTTGTTACAGATGAATAATCCAGTGGATGTATACACTGCATTTCATCCATTCATTTGTGCCCGGACATGTGGGTTGTTTTCACCTTTTCACTACTGTGAATAATGTACGTATAATTCATACAAGTATCTGTTTGAAACCTTGCCTTAAAAAAAAAAAAAAAGTTTATTTCTAGAGAGCGCACACTTGCATGAGAGAAGGAGGGGCAGAGACTGTGGGAGAGAGAGAATCCCAAGCAGGTGCCACATTCAGCATGGAGCCTGAACATTGGGCTCGATCTCAGGACCCATAAGGTCATGACCTGAGCTGAAATCAAGAGTTGGACACTTAACCAACTGAGCCACCCAGGAGCCCAGAGACCTTGCTTTCAATTACTGTGGGTATATATATAAAAGTGGAACTGCTGGTCACATGGAAATTTTATGTTCAGCTTTTTGAGGAAGCACTATTTTCTGCAGCACTGACACCATTTTACATTCCCACCAGTGACATATAAGAATTTCAATTTCTCTGCATCTTCACCAACATTTTCCTTTTTTTTTTTTAAGTTAATTTATTTATTTTGAGAAGGAGACGGAGAGAGACAGACAGACAGTGAGGGAAAGGGCAAAGGGGGGGGGGGGAAGAGAATCTTATGCAAGATCCACGCCCAGCTCAGAGCCTGATGCAGGGCTTGAACCCACAAACCGTGAGATCATGACCTGAACTGAAATCAAGAGCTGGACGCTCAACAGACTGAGCCATCCGAGGTGCCCAGTTTCCTCTTGTAACAAAATTATAGCCACCTTAACAGATGTGAAGTGGTAACTCACTGAGGTTTTGATCTGCATTTCTTAATGATGAACGATGTCGAGCATCTTCTTTTCACGTGTTTATTGAGCATTATTGTATCTTCTTCTAAGAAATGACCAGTAAAGTCTTTCGCTCATTTTTTAAGTTGGCTGCTGTCTTTCTGTTGTTGAGTTGTAAGAATTCTCCATATACTCTGGATATTAAATCTTTATAAGATACATAGTTTTGCAAATATTTTCTCCCATTCTGCCAGTTGTCTTTTCACTCTCTTGGCAATATCCTTATATACACAAGTTTTTAATTTTAATGAAGTCTAATTTACCTTTTTCTTTTGTTGCTGGTGCTATGGTGTCATACCTAAGATTCCACCGCCATATTCAAGGTCATGATGACGTATCCCTATGTTTTCTTCTATGAGTTTTATGGCTTTATCTCTTATATTTAGGTCATTGATCCATTTTGAGTTAATTTTTACATGTGGTTATGCAGCAAGGGTCCAACTGCATTCTTTTGTATCTGGAAATCCAGCTGTCCCCAGCTTCCTCTGCCATAGTCATTCTTAGCTCCACTGAATAAACTTAACAGCCTTCTAAAAACTCAATTGCCATTGTAATGGTGTCCTAGGAGTACCATAACAAACTAGGTGCCTAGGTGGCTTAAAACAACACAAGTTAATTCTCTCATAGCCTGGACTCTAAACGTCTAAAATCAGGGGTGCCTGGGTGGTTCAGCTGGTTAAGCATCCGACCTTGGCTCAGGTCATGATCTCACGGTTTGTGAGATTGAGCCCTGCATTGAGCTCTCTGCTGTCAGCACAGAGCCTGCTTCAGATCCTCTGTCCCCCTCTCTGCCCCTTCCCTGCTTGCTCGCTCTCTCATCTCAAAAATAAACATTTAAAAAATTAAAAATAAATAAATAAAAGTCTAAAGTCAAGGTGTTGGTAGGGCCATACTTCTTCCAACACTTCTAGGGGAGGATCTTATTTTTCCTTGCCTCTTCCAGCTTCTGGTAGACCCAGGTGTTCCTTGGATTCTGGTAGCATAATTCTAATCTCTGTTTCCATCTTTACATAGCTATTTTCCTTTTGTGTCTGTCTTTTCCTTCCCTTATAAGGATATGAGGTCATACTGGATTAGAGTCTACCCTAATGACTTTATCTTAACTTGGTTACATCCCCAAAGACTCTATTTCCAAATAAGGTCACATTCATAGGTATGGAAGTTTAGGACTTTAATATACCTTTTTGAGGGGACACAACTCAAACCACAACAGCTACAGATATATAGGGGTTTATTTTTGGACTCTCTTTTCTATTCCACTTGTCTATATGTCTACCTTTATAAAAGCCAGCGACGCTAGCTTTATAATAAGTTTTGAAATCTTCTTCAAGATTTTACCGTTTTACCACTTCTTTTTTTTTTATTTTGTCAGACTTTGCTAAACTTAGCCAAACTCTTCAGAAACAAAACATCTTTTATCATCAGTCTTTATAATGGGCCACACTTCCCTGCTTCTTTACAAGACTGGTGATTTTTTATTGCATGTTAAATATTTCTGTGTTCCTATACATATTCTTGAACTTTGTTATGGGACACAGTTAAATTACTTGAAAAGAGTGTGACCTTTTTGGGTACTGTTTTTAAGATTTAGATGAGGCTAGAACTCAGTCTATGGTAAACGACTCCCCACTACTGAGGGGGTAGAGATCAATGCCCTGTGTGTGACTCAGAAGGTTTTCCAGTCTGGCTGTTAAGACAGGCACCATTCTTGACCCTATTAGTGTCCCACACTGTTAACTCTAATCCTTTTGAGTGTTTTTTCCCCACTGCCTTTGGTTAGTTTCCTCACTTGTATGGGATCAGTACTCAACCTCATACTCAGGGATTGCCTCTGCAAAGTTCCTTCTCTGTGTAACTCTTTCCACTCTGATACTGTGTCCTGTGAACTGGAACCCACCTTGGTCTCCTTGGACTCACAGCTTTCTCTGCCCACCTCACTTACTGTCAGACAACTTCCATTTGTTATACATAGTCCAGGAAGACTATGACCTTGTCAGTCTCGTCTCTTCATATTCCTTATCTCAATGTAGGAAGCTCCGGAACAACCATTCCCACATTTCTTGGCTGGTTGATAGAGATGCCACATAGAAGGCACCACTTCCATTCTCTGATAAATGAGCTCCCCCTATTTGAACCTAAGATATGGCCCAGTTCCAGGAGGCCTTTATCCAAACAGAATCATCACTGCCTTTTTCTCAGTTGCCACTCTCAACACTCCATCTCACTGAGAAGCAGATCTCTGTATTATTCTATTTCTCGCAGTGAATTTGTTTGAGGTGTCATTATATATGCAATTTACTCATATGCTATACTTACATACTGCATTTATATACCAAATTAACATAGCTGTATGGTGGCTTTACTTTTATTGCTTCAAACTATAAAGTAAGTTCCCTAATTTTAAAATAAACATGTTTACAAACACATGCAAGTTTGATTTTTCTAGGGAAAATGCAGGGTTTCTCAATCTCAGCACTGCAGACATTCAGGGCCACATACTTCCTTGCAGTGTGTGTTGGGGTGGGGGGAGTAGGGAAAGTATGCTGTACATTGTAGGATGCTTAGCAGCACACTTGGCTTCTTGGCCTCTACCTACTAAATGTCAATAGCAACCACCTCCAACCTCCCATCACCTGTAACAATCAAAATGTCTCTAGATATTGTCAAATGTCCTTTGGGCAGGGGAAGACAGGATTGCCCCAGTTAAGAACCAATGGGCTAACAGAATAAACATTTCTATTCTAAGTATTTGCTTAAGGCTGTTAACAAAACAAAACCAAAAAAAAAAAAAAAAAAGGAGGAAGAATAAGGGGATAAGACTTTATTCAAAAGTACCAGGACTTATTGGGGCCCCTGGGTGGCTCAGTCGGTTAAGCGTCTGACTTCAGCTCAGGTCATAATCTTGCAGTTTGTGGGTTTGAGCCCTGTGTCGGGCTCTGTGCTGACAGTTCAACCTGCTTCAGATTCTGTGTCTCCCTCTCTCTGCCCCTCCCGTACTTGTGCTCTGTCTCACTCTGTCTCTCAAAAATAAATAAATTGTTAAAAAAAAAAAAAAGTATCGGGACTTATTAAAATAACCAAATTCTCAAAACTCTGGAGATCAATTCTTTTGCTAATTACTTTACTCAAAGATATCTTCAAAGTACGTTTTAAAAGTAACTCCTTTATACATAATGCAGTAAATACCAACAATCTTTATGCTCAAACTACTGAAAGGTATCTCAATGAACATCTCTAAAAGAAACAGAGAAACTACTTGCAGTGTTGTTGAAACATCTGTGATTAAAATTCAGTTTTACTTCATGCTATGCTAATTTTATGAATTATTTACAAGTCTTATTTTTGAAGTATATAATGTGAAACTTCTTACTTAAGAATAAACTCTACTCTGAGCTCTCACTTTTGAAAATACATTCCCCAAGACTTACAACTTATTTTTAGAGGATTCAAGAGGGAAAAAATGAATTAAACTGATAGGTGGAGCTAAAAGAGGAAGGGTCAGAAAGTTCAAATCCACGTAGTGTTGTTCTCCAATGGAACAGAAAAACATTTTATACCAGTCCCAGGTTCTGAGTGGACACATTTTATACACAGTCCCAGGTTCTGAGTGGACACATTTTATACCAGTCCCAGGTTCTGAGTGGACACATTTTACACCAGTCCCGGGTTCTGAGTGGAGGCACAGAAGTTTGATGCAATTACCTGCAACATGAGCTCACAGTCATCTCTTCCAACAAAAATCATTTCTCGTGGCAGCCTGTGGCGAGTGCCTCCACTGCTCACCAAAAACCAGGATGTTAAGCTCATTTTCTGCTTAGCTTCTAAGTCTTCGGCAAAGCTACGTCATCCTGCAGAGATATTCAAGAAAAACATACATTCAGATATTTAGCTTTGGTATTGATTCACCAAACCCTTCAGGCAGGCCTAAGAATAGAACTTGGTTCTGCATCTGCTCCTACTATAAGTAAACAGACCATCCAGAGGCCCTCAGACATGGCACATCTACCAAATTCTCGTTAGTAAAGTAAGTCCACAGACTCCACGAAGAGTTCAATCAAGAAGACAGACAAAGGGTGCCTGGGTGGCTCAGTCGGTTGAGTATCTAAGCTCAATCATGGGTTTGTGGGTTCGAGCGCTCCATTGGGGTCTCGGAGCCCAGCCCAGAGCCTGCTTCGGATTCTGTGTCTCCCTTGCTCTCTGCCCCTCCCCCACTCATGCATGCCTGCACGTGCGCACTTTGTCTCTCAAAATTAAACAAACATTACAATAAATTTTTTTAAAAGACATTATGCAATTAAGTAGTCAAGTAATAAACATTTATCATACTCCTGAAAGGCTCTGAGCACAGCTTATAATAAAGGTCTAATCCTCAAGTAAATGATCACATTATTTTCACATTAACCTTAGTAAACACTAGGAGTATTATACACTTAAA
This sequence comes from Herpailurus yagouaroundi, assembly GCF_014898765.1. Taxonomy (NCBI): domain Eukaryota; kingdom Metazoa; phylum Chordata; class Mammalia; order Carnivora; family Felidae; genus Herpailurus; species Herpailurus yagouaroundi. The sequence goes on from NW_024412436.1 coordinate 9,050,276, forward strand.
TGTCTAACTTATGACTTGAGAAAGAAAAAGTTCATCTGAATACATCTGAGATCTAATTAAGAACAATAAAAACTAAAGAAATTGCTTCTTAGTCAACTAAGTGTAACCACCAAAAGAACTTTCAGAAAGATGTAATTTCAATTTCTCTCCTCACATGTACTTCACTTTCTTAGTACATTTTTCTACAGCACCAATTCTTAGGCTTTTGTTCTCTTAAAAAAAAAAAACCCCAAAGAGCATTTTGTTTATGTGGATTATATATATTAATATTTACCATATAAAAACAATGAAAACTGAGCAACTAAGATTAATTCATTTATAATAAACTAACATTTTAATGAAAAATCTTTTTCATTAAAAAAAAATCTTTTTAATGTCTAGCATAATAGATTTTTGCATTTGCTCTGCATTCAATCTGTTGTCAGTACACTGTTGAACTTGAAATATTTAAAGGCCTGCCTTCATCAGATAGTTAGAAAAGGGAAATGTAATTTAATAGTCTTCTCAAATAACTGTAGTGTTATTTTGATACTAATATCAAAACTTCAATAATGGTAGTTTCTTGAAATTTATTTGTAATATGAAATCTTAACACTTTTGTAGTGTGTTATGTAAATACCCATCTTCAGCTGGGAAGGGATCTTGGGAACACTGTCCCTGAGTTACAGTCTCCCAAAGGTTAACATGTTCACTTTATTATTAAAACATCACATCTGCTAACTTTATCACCCATCTCACCTTCTCAGAAAAGTCAAGTACTGGGTAGCTGTGAGGCTCATGGTGGCAGAACCAAGGTTTCTAAAATTCTAATTTTCTCTTGAAAGCTCAAATCTTATTGGCAAAAAACTACTACCAATTCTTTTCTTTGAGGCGACAGGCTTACTTTGTTGGCCAAACACTCAAGTGTACAAAACCATTAATCTGTCAGTCGTTGTTTCAAGTAACAAGTTGGTCCATGAAACAAGCCTGTAGTGCAGTTCACAACTCAAACAATGGCACAAATGCTTTTCCTTGAGACAACCATGGTACTTTGGAATTCAACGTGTTTTACACGTGCTTCCAATTACTTCTGCAGAATATTAAAAAGATGTGACTTCCATTTTTACCACTTTATCAAGGACATTTAAAACAAATTTTTTTAATGTTTATTATTTTTGAGAGACAGAGAGAGACAGAGTACAAGCAGGGGAGGGGCAGAGAGAAAGGGAGACACAGAATCTGAAGCAGCCTCCAGGCTCCGAGCTGTCAGCACAGAGCCCGATACAGGGCTCGAACTCACAGACCATGAGATCATGACCTGAGCTGAAGTCAGCTGCTTAACTGACTGAGCCACCCAAGTGCCCCTATCAAGGGCATTCTTAAGTGAAACTGGTTTTTTCTCCTCCCTTAACTGCAGGTGCATGGCGGTAAACTACTATTAGTATAATTTGGTGCTAATACCTAGATCTCTGCTAGAAGCCAGCAGCTTTACCCACCACTCTTTTTATACTAGCAACTCAAATGTCAATACAATATAAAAGGCCAATTATGTTTGATATTATTTTAAAAATAGCTTTGACCTTGTGACCTTTGAAATGGTTTCAGGAACTCCCAGAGGCCTGTGGATTGAGCTTTGAGAACTACTATCCTAGAGAACATGGTGATGTCATTTAGAACCTAAATCTTGGAGTCAGACTAACAGATAAAGAATCTGACTCTTGGTTCCAACACTTGACCTTGAGCAAGTTATTTATCTCATGTCCCTTAGTTTCCTCTTCTGTAAAACGGTGATAATAATAGTATCTACTCAACCGTTTTTTATGAAACTACTACTTGCAAATATTTTTTCCATGAAATGGCATATTGTTACAGTTTAATTAGAAGCAAACTACAGTGAAATGAAACATTCTGCAATAAGAAATATAGCTATACATTAAAACAAAATCCTATAAAATGTAAAACTTTATGTGAAGGTAAACATCCCATATATTATAAATTTATCAACATATACACGAAACAATGGGTTTCACCAAAACAGGCAAAGAGCCTTCTGTAAAGCTGAAACAATCAAATCTTACTCCACTTTCAGCTTATCCCTTGATATGGTCAATTTATGTGGATTTTTAATCTTCCATCCACTTAACTCCATGTTGGAGATGTGGTTGGTTTTTCATCCGTCTACTCTCTGACAAACGGGCATTTAGCACTGCATGTGTACTTCCTGGCCAAGTCAACAGAGAATCAAAAAAATTTTACCCAAGAAAACCCCTCCAATCTAAATACAGCATATAAGTGGCACACACACCAGAGCCAAACATGGGCAACGGGAACAATATAACATTTTCAAAATCAAAGTTTTACATAAGCATTATTCATATGCTACAAAAACACTGTTTTAGGTATTTAGATAATATCAAACACAATTACATAATATACAAATACATAATACATAATCCTACAATACAAACATACAACAATAATTACAGTTGACCCTTGAAAAACATGAGATTGAACTGAATGGATCCACTCATATGTGAATTTTTTGATAAATACAGTACTGTAAGCATATTTTCTCTTCCTTATGATTTTCTTAATATTATTTTATCTAGCTTTTTTTTTAAGTAATCTGTACACCCAACATGAGACTCAATCTCACAACTCTGAGATCAACAGTCACATGTTCTACCAACTGAGCCAGCCGGGCACCCCTCTAGCTTACTTGATTGTAAGAATATATGATACCTGTGACATGAAAATATATATATTAATAATTTATCTTATTGATAAGGCTTCTGGTCAACAATAGGCTATTAATAGCTACATTTGGAGGGAGTCAAAAGTTGTAAATGGACTTCTGGGGTGCCTGGATGGCTCAGTCGGTTAAGAATCCAACTCTTGATTTCAGCTCAGGTTATGATCTCAAGGTTTATGAGTTGCAGCCTCAGGTAGGGCTCTGTGCTAACAACGTGGAGCCCCTTGGGGATTCTTTCTCTATCCCTCTCTCTCTGCCCCTCCCCCACTCTCTCTCAAAATAAATAAAGAAGCTCTAAAAAAAAAAAGTTATACATGGACTTGGCTGTGCAGGGGTTGGCACTCCTAGTCTGTGCGTTGTCCAAGGATCAACTGTACATAACTACATAAAATAAAAATAATGGCTTTTAATATATTTTGTTTTGACTTTCAATGACACTTGAAAGGTACCTAAAAGAATACATACTTTCTGAAAAACAAAAATAAACATAATCCTCAAGATGAGGGGTATTTATCCATTGGCAGTGGCACAATGGCCTTGAGTCTTCTTCTAGCTTCTCAACAATGGGTGGGAATGAGATATTACAAAGAGCTACTGGGCCTTTCAATTTTTACACAGGGTTCTCTCCTTCAATAACACAGCTTTCTCAGTGGCCCTTCAATTCCAATGATCCTTTACTACTCACAGAGTAATACTGACACTTAACACATGGATAAAACTGAAACCTGGTTGAGAGCTTCCTCAATGACCAAGAAATAGGTTTCAGCTCAGATTCCTCAAAAGGGAGGGGGGAAAGAAGACTTTGGGTTTGACAATATGTTCAAGGTCTTGACCAGATGTGACAGCAGTTACGTTTCTCTGTAGAGTTTCTGGATGAGCCAAGAAAACATGTGTTTTGGAGTAGACTTTTTTTTTTTTTTTTAATTTGCATCCAAATTAGTTAGCATATAGTGAAACAATGATTTCAGGAGTAGATTCCTTAATGCCCTTTACCCATTTAGCCCATTCTCTCTCCCACAACCCCTCCAGCAACCCTCAGTTTGTTCTCCATATTTATAAGTCTCTTCTGTTTTGTCCCCCTCCCTGTTTTTATATTATTTTTGTTTCCTTTCCCTTACGTTCATCTGTTTTTGTCTCTTAAAGTCCTCATATGAGTGAAGTCATATGATTTTTGTCTTTCTCTAATTTCACTTAGCATAATACCCTCCAGTTCTATCCACGTAGTTGCGAATGGCAAGATTTCATTCTTTTTGATTGCCGAGTAATACTCCATTGTATATATATATGCCACATTTTCTTTATCCATTCATCCACGATGGACATCTGGGCTCTTTCCATACATTGGCTATTGTTGATAGTGCTGCTATAAACATGTGGGTGCATGTGTCCCTTCGAAACAGCACACCTGTATCCCTTGGATAAATACCTAGTAGTGCAATTGCTGGGTCTTAGGGTAGTTGTATTTTTTAGTTTTTTGAGGAACCTCCATACTGTTTTCCAGAGTGGCCGCACCAGCTTGCATTGCCACCAACAATGCAAAAGAGCTCCTCTTTCTCCGCATCCTCACCAACATCTGTCATTGTCTGAATTGTTAATGTTAGCCATTCTGACAGGTGTAAGGTGGTATCTCATTGTTGTTTTGATTTGTATTTCCCTGATGATGAGTGCTGTGGAGCATTATTTCATGTGTCGGTTGGCCACCTCAATGTCCTCCTTGGAGAAGTGTCTATTCATGTCTTTCGCCCATTTCTTCACTGGATTATTTGTTTTTTGGGTGTTGAGTTTGATAAGTTCTTTATAGATTTTGGATACTAACCCTTTATCTGATATGTCATTTGCAAATGTATTCTCCAATTCCATTGGCTGCCTTTTAGTTTTGCTGATTGTTTCCTTAGCTGTGCAGAAGCTTTTTATTTTGATGAGGTCCCAGTATTTCATTTTTGCTTTTGTTTCCCTTGCCTCTGGAGACGTGTTGAGTAAGAAGTTGCTACAGGCAAGATCAAAGAGGTTTTTGTCTGCTTTCTCCTTGAGGATTTTGATGGCTTCCTGTCTTACATTGAGGTCTTTCATCCATTTTGAGTTTATTTTTGTGTATGGTGTAAGAAAGTGGTCCAGGTTCATTCTTCTGCATGTCGCTGTACAATTTTCCCAGCACCACTTGCTGAAGAGACTGTCTTTATTCCATTGGATATTCTTTCCTGCTTTGTCAAAGATTAGTTGGCCATACGTTTGTGGGTCCATTTCTGGGTTCTCTACTCTGTTTCATTGATGGAGTAGACTTTTTGAGTTAAAACCCTAGTCCCTCATGTTTTCTAGGTGACTCAAAAAAAAAAAAACAAAAAAAAACCAACAACCCAAAATGACAAAAAAAAAAAAAAAAGTAACAACAAATGTTTCTGAACTTCAGACAAAGGAAAAAAACCAAAGTGACAATATCTAAAGAGAAAATGAGACACAGAAATAGTATCTGATAACACTTGGCATATGAGAGGCACTTAAGTAATGTTCATTTCCTTTTCTCCCTCTCCTCTTAATCTTTTCTTCGAAATAATACCCTAAAGCCATAAATTATGGCTTAGTCATAAAATTAAAAATGCTATAGTCTTTATTTCAGACATATCTCAATTTTAGATAAGTAATTTAATAGATCAATGATTAAAATTCTTACAACACTTTCTCAAAGCATGAATAGTTTTCATTGGGATCAGAAGTCTGAATAGTATAGAGGATTGCTGACTTTTTTAAAAAAAGTTTTTATGTTTGTTTATGTTTGTGAGAGAGAGAGGAGGACAGAGTACAGCAGGGGAAGGGCAGAGAGAGTGGGAGACACAGATTCTGAAGCAGGCTCCAGGCTCCGAGCTGTCAGCAGAGCCTGACACGGGTCTTGAGCTCATAAAGTAGGAGATCATGACCTGAGCCAAAGTTGGATGCTTAACTGAACTGACTGAACCATCCAGGCGCCCCGATCACTGACTTTTTTGAAGGCTGGAGCCCCAGGCCCTCTTACACAAATTCTACCACAAACTATAACCTTTGTCCTGTGACTCTGCAATTCTTCCACTGAGAGGTGGGTATAATTTCCCACAGCATAATTCTGGGTTCTGACTCATGACTTGTTTGGGCCAATAGGATGGTTAGTAGATCTGAGGCAAGTAGAGGCTCAAATGTGCTTGGTCAGTTGGCTTGCTCTCCTGAATCTCTGCAATCACTAAAAAACCAGCATGCCCTGGCTGGCCTATTGGTTCAAAATGAATGAGAAACATGTGGAACAGACATGGGCCTCATGTACAACCTGAAGTCAGGTGCTCATATATCATCCAATCTCCAGCTGAACAACAGTACGTGAGCAAAAAATAAAAATGAATGTTGTTTGAAGCCACTGAGAAATGTGGGCTGACTTCTTTCACCAATGAGTATAATGCACACTGAGTATAATTCACTAAAATACAGTATCTTTTAGTAAGTACATTCACAGTCTAATGCACTCACTTGAATAGTTTTTGAATTAATATACCAATGAGGTTTTTGTTTTAGTTGTCTCTTTATTCCCAATTTACTCTTTTCTTGATGATAATATTTATTTGTATAATGAAACATAAGGCTGCTATATATTACAGAACTAAAAATTATAGGTAAAGCTCTTAGCTTATTGTAACAAAGACCCCAACAACTGGAAAATCATACAATGGAAGAAAATGCAATCTCACTTTTTGGAGGGGGATGGGGAGCCAACATCATTAGTTTACTATTTTCCTCTGTGGAACAGTTCAGATTCCAATAGAAGAATCCTGCAATATTCCCCAATAAACACACTGTAAACAGTAAACACCCTGCTGATTTTGTAGGAACTAAACAAAATGGTTTAGGTGGTTTCACTGTTCAATCTGCAGTTTCTATGTATTCGTCTCCTTGGTTAAGCATAGCACTTCTACCTTGGTGAGAAATTCTATAAAAGCTACTTAGGAATACCACAAAAAATGGAGGAATAGGAAGCTCCACGAATCCATTCCTCCACCTAAACAACTACTGAACTCCTAAGAACCATCTGAAGTAACTCTTTTGGGGCTCTGATGTCTAGCTTGAAGAGGCTGCTAAACTTCAGTATTTCGCATGGTAGCAGATGCCATCCCATTTCCCATTCCAAAAGCTGCAAGAAGTCACCTGTGGACAGCCTCTTGCATTTCTGGTGTGGCTCACCGGAACCAGGATACATAATAAAGACTTTGTCATCCAAACACTGGATTGTGTGCTCTGGTTGCTGATTGCTGCTTTTTGTCACTTAGCCTTTGTGCTGGCCATCACTGCTGCTTCAACTCTTATGAGCTGAAGCATCTTTCAAGGAAATAGCCAGTGCGTGCATGTTGCTTCGTTTTCTTTCCCCTTTTGGGAGCCAGGTGTTTCAGGAAATCCTTATCAGGTCACTGGATGACCACAGAGATGACAGAACATAACTTTAGTGACCACACACAACAAGGAATACACAAAAGTTTGGAAAAGTAACAGTTGGCTTCAGCCCTCAACAAGAAAGATTCAGCAATCTCAAAGGAGTGTGATAATTAAATTGCCACATTTACCACAATATAATACTTCAACTGTCCAGTTCAGTTTTCAAATTATACATACAGAGCAGCAACAGGAAAGCTCACTTGCTGGGGGTTAAAAATGGACAGAAACCACCCCTGAGAAGCCTGGATGTTCTAATTATTAGTCAAAGATATTAAATCAACAGTCTCAAATGTATAACATAACAAAGAACTAAGGGAAATCTTAAAATGACCTATGAGAAAACCAAGAGCATAACAGACAAATGACAGAAAATGAAAAAAGTCACTAGAGAAGTTTGACAGATTTGAGCAGAAAGAAGAAATATGATCAGCAAATCTGAAGATAAGACAAGTTGAAGTACCCAGTGTGAGAATCAGAAAGGAAAAAATGAAGTAATAACATAAACAGAGCCTGAAGGATCTGTAGGGTATCATCAAATATACCAACATATACATTACAGGAGTCCCAGAAAAGGAGTCCCAAAAAAGGGGAAGAAATAGGGGCAAAAAACTTCCTAAGCCTGAGGAAAGATATAGAACTACACATCCAAGAAGCTCAACAAACTCCAAGCAGGATAAACTCACACAGGTCCACACTCAGTTATATTATACTCAAACTGTCAAAACTGAAAGAAAAAGACAATTTTGAAAACATCAAAAAAAAAAGACACTTGTCATGTACAATGAATCCCTAATAAGATTAAGAGCTGATTTCTCGTAAGCCGCGGAGGCGAGAAAGCAGTGGGATGGTGTTATCTGTAAAGTCTGGAGGGAAAAGACCGTCAACAAAGAATTCTGTATCTGGTAAAACTATCTTTTAAGAATGAAATCACAATGAAGATATTTCCAGTTAAAAAAAAAAAGCTGATGGAGTTCATTACTAGTAGACTGGCCTACAAAAAATGCAAAAGAGAGACTTACAGGCTAAAACAAAAAGACATTAGACAGTAACTAGAAACCCTAAGAAAAATCAGCAGTAACACAGGTAAAATAACTACACAAGTAAGTATAAATCCAGGATGACCATACGTTTGATATGATTTGTAACTTTTCTCTTTTTCCAATATGATTTAACAGATACATAAAACAATAATTATAAAGCTATGTCAATAGGAATACCATATGTAAAAATTTAATCTGTTACAATTATAAAATAAAAGGGGAGAGATGGAGATGTATAGAAGCAAAGTGTGGTATACTCTTGAGATTAAGGTGGTATCATTGAGATTAGGTTATTACAAATTTAAGGTACTGTTTGTAATCCTCAAGGTAACCATTAAGAAAATAAGTAAATAAACATATAGGAAAGGAAAGAAGGGAATCAAAATGGCGTGTTAGCAAAAAATCAACTAAATACAAAAAGCAGGCAGGGTGGTGAAATTGAGAAACAACAAAAATAGAGAATACAAAACATAGAGAATACAAAAAATAATCAGGTGAGTGATGAGGTAAATCCTTCAGAAATCACATAAAATGTAAATGTTCTGGGGTGTGTGGGTGACTCAGTTGGTTGACTGTCCAACTCTTTATTTCAGCTCAGGTCTTTATCTCAGGGTCATGAGTTCAAGCCCCACACTGGGCTTCATGCTGGTCATGAAGTCTACTTAAAAAAAAAACAAAAAAAAAAGTAAATGTATTAAATTCTATTAAAAGGAAGAAAAAGACAGATCAGCTAAATAACAGGATCTGTCTATATAATGTCCACAAAAGGTTCTGTACATACGAGGACACAAAAAGTTTAAATGGATGAAAAAAGATATTCCATGCAATTCGTAATCCCCTCCCAAACGTGTAAGTGGCTATATTAGCATCAGAAAAAAAATACACTTTAAAACAAAAAAGATTACAAGAGACAAAGGAGGACATTACATAATTACAAGAACTTAAATAAAGCAAGACATATAAATGTAAACATATATGCACTTAACAACAGAGCTCCAAAAGATATGAAGTAAAAATAAACAGAATTAAAAGAAAAAAAACAGACAGCTGAACAATAATAGTCAGAAACTTCAATACCCCACTTTCATCAATAAAACAAAAACAAGTAGATAGAAGCTCAATAAAGAGAAGACTTGACAAGACCATCAACCAATTTGACCTAACAGACATACATGCATTTTCAATTCAATCACAGCAGAATCACATCCCTTTCAAGTGCACAAAGCACACTCTCCAGGAGAGTCCATTATGTTAGGCCTAAAGCAAAACTTAAACATATTTTAAAAGAATGAAATCTTGCAAAACAACTTTTCCAATCACAATGGAAGGAAATTAAAATCAGTAACAGAAGGAAAACAGGAATATTCTCAATAGGTAGAAATTAAACAACATACTCTTAGACAACTGGTAAAAGGAGTAATCATGAGAGAATGGAAAAACACACTGAGACAAGTAAAGACAAAAACACAACAGGAGTTCCTGGGTGGCTCGGTCAGTTAAGCGTCTGACTTCGGCTCAGGTCATGATCTCGTGGTTCGTGAGTTCGAGCCCTGAGGCCTGCATCAGGCTCAGTGATGACAGCCCAGAGCCTGGAGTCTACTTCACATTCTGTGTGTCCCTCTCTCTCTGGCCCTCCCCACCTCACACTCTGTCTCTTTCCTCTTCAAAAATAAATAAACATAAGAAAATAAAAAAAAAAAAAAAGACAACACAACATATTAAAACTTACTAGACAGAGCAAAAGCAGTGCTAAGAGGGAAATTTGCAGCTGTGAATGCATACATTAAAAAAGAAATATCTCCAACTAATAACCTGTTAAACTGTTAATAACCTGTTATTCTTAATACCTTAAGGAATGAGAAAAGAGCAAACTAAACACAAGCTAGCTGAAGGAAGAAAATAATAAAAAATAAAGATAAATAATAGTATAAAGAACAACAGAAAAGTCAGTAACAACAAAAGCTGTTTCTTTGAAAGAGCAACAAATGAAAAGTCTGGCTAGAGAGAAGACTCAAATCACTAAAATGAGAAGTAAAAATGGTGACATTACTGATTTTAGAGAAACAAAAAAGGACTGTAAGAGAATATTATAAAGCACTGTAAGCTAAAAAAAACCCTGGATAACCTAAACAAAATGGACAAATTCTTGGAAACATACCACCAAACCAGACTGAGTCATGAAGACACAGAAAAATGGAATAGATTTATTGTAAGGAGAATGAATCAGTAATTAAAACATTCCAACAAAAAAGTCAAGGCCAGATGTCTTCACTGGTGAATTCTACCTAACATTTAAAATGGAATTAACACCAATCCTTTTCAAACTCTTCCAAAACATGAAAAGGAGGGAAGATGTCCTAATTCATTCTATGAAATCAGCATTACCTGATACCAAAGATAAATATAAAAATTATGAGAATTACAGACTATCTTATATTGATACAATACTCTTTAACAAAACACTACCAAACTCAATTCAGTAGCATGTTAAAAGGACTACACACCACAGCAATGTGGAAGTTGTTCCTGAATTAAAAGGATGGCTCAACATAGGAAAACCCATCAATGTGATAGACCATATTAGTAGGATAAGGGGAAAAAACCTCACATGATCATCTCAATTGATGCACAAAGAAGCATTTGACAAAATTCAAAACTTTTCTGATTAAAAAAAAAAAACCACTCAAACTACGGAAAAAAAGGAGCATGATAAAGGCCAAGTATGAAAATCCCAGGGCTAACATCAGACTCAATAATGAACAACTGAAACCTGCACCCCTAAAATTGGAAACAAGGGGTACCTGGGTGGCTCAGTCAGTTGAACATCTGACTTCAGCTCAGGTCATTATCTCACAGTTGATGAGTTCAAGCCCTGCGTCAGGCTCTGTGCTGACAGCTTAGAGCCTGGAGTCTGGTTCGGATTCTGTGTCTCCCTCTGTCTCTGCCCCTCCCCTCCCCTGCTCATGCTCTGCCTGTCTCTCTCAAAAAAGAAAAAAAAAAAAATTAAAAAAATTAAAAAAATTAAAAAAATTTGGAAACAAGACAAGAACAAGTGCTTTCATCATTTCTATTTAATATGGTACTGGAAATCCTAGCCATAGTAATTAGGTATGAAGAGAAATTAAAGGCATCAAAATTGGAATGGAAGAAGTAAAGTCATCTTTATCCAAAGATGAAATGATTTTATATGTAAAAAACTTAAGATTATTACCCCCCTCCAAAAAAAGGTCCAACAACTGTTTACGGCAAGAAATGAATCAGAAAAGTTGCAGGATCTAAACCCAGTCAAATGCACTTCTACTTACTACCAATGAACAATATGAAAAGGAAATTTTTTTTTAAAGTCCATTTATAACAGCATCAATAATAACAAAATACTTTGGATTAAAAATAACCAAGATGGCTCAGGACTTGTACACTGAAAAATGTAAAACACTGATGGAAGAAACTTTTGAAGACCTAAATAAATGGAGAAACACTGTCTTCATGAACTTGAAGATGTAACATTGTTAAGATGACAAGACCACCCAATGCCAAGTACAGCTTTGATGCAATCCTTACGGAAATCCCAACATTATTTGAAGAAATAGAGAAATCCATCCTAAAATTCATGTGAAATTTCAAGGGACTGTGACCAACCAAAACAACCTTGAAGAAGAAAAGCAAAGTTTAAATGTTCCCATTTCCTGATTTCAGAACTTCCTACAAAGCTACAGTAATTAAAACACTGTCATAAAGACAGATATATACACCAATGAAACACAACAGAGAGCCCAGAAATAAACTGTCACATAGATGGACTACTGATTTTTGAAAAGGGTGTGAATACCACTTACTGGGGAAGGCAGTCTTTGCAACAAACAGTGCTGGGAAAACTAGATATTCACATGCAAAAGAATGAGGTTGGCTACTTACCTAACCATCTGTGAAATTAACTCAAAATGGATCACAAATCTAAACCTATACAAAATTCTAACAAGAAAAAAAAAAACGGGAGGAAATTTGCACAACCCTTGCATTTGGTAATGGTATCTTAAAGATGACACCAGATCACAGGCAACGAAAGAAAAAAAGAGATAAATCAAACGTTATAACAATTCAAAGCTTTTGTGTATCAAAGGACCCTATCAAAACAGTGAAAAGAAGGGAAGAAAATGTATGCGAATTATTTATCTGATAAGGGATTAATATCCAGACTACTAACATTAGAAATGCAGATCAAAACCACAATAACATACCACTTCACGCTCATTAGAATGTGTGTGATCCATTATTATAAAAAATGAAAATAACAAGTGTTGACGAGGGTACGGAGAAACTTGAACACTTGTGCACTGCTGGTGGGGCTGTAACAAGGTGTAGCTGCTGTGGTTTTTCAAAAAGCTGAACATGCAGCAGTTCCACTCCTGGGTGTTTAGTTCTCAAAAGAACTAAAAAGTATGGAGTAACAGAAACTTGCACACGAGTGTTCACTGCAGCATTATTCACAGTAGGTAACAAGTGTAAACAACCTAAGTGTCCATCAGCAATGAGTAAACGAAATATGATCTGTACATTCAATGATTATCGCATCATAAAAAGAAATGAAATTCTAACACATGTTACAACATGAAAGAACTCTGAACACATTATGCTACGTGAAATAAGCCAGACCCAAAAGGGCAAATATTGTATGATTCACTTTTATGAGGTACCTAAAACGGACAAATTCATTCGGACAGAAAGGAGAATGGAGGCTACAAGAGGCTGGGAAGAAAGAGAGTTACCGTTTAACAGGCAGAGAGTTTTTGTTTAGTATGGTGATGAAAATGTTCTAGAAATAGTGGTATCAGTTACAAATTGTGAATGCACATACATAATACACATTTTATACATAATACACATTGTGCAATTAATGTCACTGAATGGTGCACCTAAAAAATGATATATTTTACATTATGTATGTTTTACCACAATTAAAAAAATGTAATTGGAAAAAAATCCACTCAAGCCCTCTCTCTGCTTTGATTACTCTGTTTTTAAATTGGAGACCTAGTGAAGGCTTATTTGTTTAGTTTTCTATTTCTTTTTGCCTACTATTTCTTTTAGCACTACTATTTGCTATCTAGTATAATACAAGAATTTAACTTAATGAGAAATATAAAAGCCTACAAGACTGGCCCCTAAAGCTACTAGTAATGTTTCAGGGATTAGACCATATGGTGTATGCTGACCCATTAACCATGAAACATATAATTAACACAGATAGGTATGGCTTAGGTTTAGATTAAAAAGCTAAACAAGTTCAGGGTCCGAGGAGTTTTACACAGAATTATGAAAAATGAACAAAACACTAAATATGTATGTATATTCTGGATATGAAAAACAGGTAAGAGATTTAATTACAAGCAGTAAAAATTCCAGGAAATTTCACTTAAGAATTATAAACATGAAAGCCTATTAATGAGGGGCGCCTGGGTGGCTCAGTCAGTTAAGCGTCCGACTTCAGCTCAGGTCACGATCTCACGTTCCACGAGTTCGAGCCCCGCATCGGGCTCTGGGCTGATGGCTCAGAGCCTGGAGCCTGCTTCCGGTTCTGTGTCTCCCTCTCTCTCTGCCCCTCCCCCGTTCATGCTCTGTCTCTCTGTCTCAAAAATAAACAAACATTAAAAAAAAAATTTTTTTTTAAAGAAAGCCTATTAATGAAAAATAGATACAATCTGCTTCATTTAAAATGAATAACAAAATGAAAACACAACTCAAATCTCTTCCATCACCCTTACCAGCAATCCTCACGGACTTTTCTAACACTGTAACAATTATCAAAGCCTAGAGCCTTAGAAATGCAAACTAGACATGATACAACGTTACATTAGTCTCTATCTTCTGTGCTTAATTGTAGCATTCAAGAAATCTCAGTGTGTGACAATGTACAAAGTAGATGCCTTTCTGTAAGTCTATTCCCATGGCAGAGTAAGCCATTCTTTCCTCTGTAGCCTTACAATACTTTTCAAACATCTCTTATGCTGTTATTTAAACTATAATTTATAGCATTAATGATACTGTACTACGATATGATAATGTCTCTAGTAGATTATCTCTTGAAAACAAGAAAAATCTTTTTCCATCACCAGTTCCTTCAGTAAATATTTATTGAGAAACATGCAAAATCCGGGCACTTTGGGCATTTAGGGTGCACAAAGACAAAACAAAAACGGTAGCATTCCACAAGGAACTCAGTCCCCGGGGAATGCTGGTTAGTAGATACCATGAGAGAGGTAAGTCTAAAGTAATGCTTGAGCAAACAGGAGGTTGTCATTACCCTGGACGGGGATGGTGACACTGGGCGTGGTATTCTTCCAAGTCAGTGCAGAGCTGAACTACAGTCATGTTTCTTTACCTCTGTATCCCCAGAGCCCGGCCCACTGTTTCACCTCTAGTGAGTGTCTGACAAGCTATTTAAAAAAAAATTTTTTTTTAAATGTTTATTCATTTCTGAAAGAGAGAGAGAGAGACAGAGCACAAGCAGGGGTGGGGCGCAGAGAGAGAGGGACACAGAATCTGAAGCAGGCTCCAGGCTCCGAGCTGTCAGCACAGAGCCCGACGTGGGGCTCGAAACCACGGACCATGAGATCATGATCTGAGCTGAAGTCAGATGCTCAACCGACTGAGCCACCCAGGCGCCCCTGACAAGCTATTTTTAATGAATGAATGAGTAGTTCTGAAGCTGTGGCAAATCTTCCTGAGGTGGTAACATGGAAATGTCCAGGGACAGAAGGTGAGAAATTAATCATTTAACCATTAGTACAATCAAAGTCATGAAACCGTAGTTTCCGCCCCTGCCTTCAGGTGCCTCCTGCAGACTCTTCATCTCCTTGTCACACGGGTTTCTTTCCAGCAGCAACTGGACAAAAGCTTAAAGCCCTGATCTTTGGAGGTCAGAATCACAGTCTGGTTTCCATGATCCTGATAGCTATTACTGGCTTTAAAAATGGACTCTCCTGTTAGATTCTAGCTCATTTCAGAAACAAATGTACTAAAAAATCTAATATTTAAGGTTTAAATTAAAAAAAAAAAAACTACAGGGGCGCCTGGGTGGCGCAGTCGGTTAAGCGTCCGACTTCAGCCAGGTCACGATCTCGCGGTCCGTGAGTTCGAGCCCCGCGTCGGGCTCTGGGCTGATGGCTCAGAGCCTGGAGCCTGTTTCCGATTCTGTGTCTCCCTCTCTCTCTGCCCCTCCCCCGTTCATGCTCTGTCTCTCTCTGTCCCAAAAATAAATAAACGTTGAAAAAAAAAATTAAAAAAAACAAACAAAAAAAAAACTACAGATGTTCAGAACACACAGCTTCAACTACACTTCTAAGTTTCAACCTTCCAGATACTTTACTGCTTTTGTTTATTTATATTGAAACATGTTGCTTCCAGTCACTTAAAACTGAGGACTAATGGCAGGAATCCGAGTGCTATTAATTACTGGAATTCTGTGAGACAGACAACACTGTACTGGATATGTAATAACACTACAACAGAACTATGAAATAACACAGAACATAATCCATGGCAAAGAGCAGTTTAACTCAGATGACTGAAAAGCTATTCTGTAAATGATCATCAGTGTATGTAATTATTGGAGCTAAAACACATGTTAAGGGCAGTCTATCCTTATGCTTCTGGCAATCGGCTCGCTGATTCATCACCAGATGGCTTTAGAGTATGAACTTCCTCCTACCCCACAAGTCCTGCTATTGCAGAGTAAGAAATAACTGGGGTAGCATTAAGACTATTGGGGAGCCTGGGTGGCTCAGTCGGCTGAGCATCCAACTTCAGCTCAAGTCATGATCTCACAGCTTGTGAGTTCGGGCCCCATGTCAGGCTCTGTGCTGTGACAGCTCAGAGCCTGGAGCCTGCTTCGGATTCTGTGTCTCCTTGTCTCTCTGTCCCTCCCCCACTTATGCTCTGTCTCTCAAAAATAAATAAATGGAAAAAAAAAAACAACTATTAATCTACACAGCTAAAAATGCTTTCGTCCAATGCATCCAATTCTTATTTCAATAAAATATTATCTACTGATGAATCCAAGTGACAACTTTTCTTCTGGTATCAGGAGGCATCAAAGGGTGACAAAGATCTTCATGGGCCTGGCCCAGTTTTGTTCAAGCTCTGTTTCCTGAATGAATACATAACAGGGAGAAAGAAAATAGGATTTTCATAACAAAATAAGTGAAAACTTAAAGGGAAAGAAAGCAATAAATTTCACTTCCTGAAATTGTCATTTAAACCAGCAGTAAAACTAAGGTATTTACCCAAAGGATACAAAGGTATTGATTTGAAGGGATATATAAATGCACCTTGATGTTTATAGCAGCACTGGCAACAATAGTCAAATTGTGGAAAAGAGCCCAAATGTCCATCAACTGATACCTGGATAAAGATCTGTATGTATACACACAATGGAATATTACTTAGCCATAGAAAAGAATGAAATCTTGACATTTGCAATGATGTGCACAGAGCTGGTGAGTAGTATGCGAAGTGAAAGAAGTCAGAAAAAGATAAATACCATATGATTTCACTCGTAAGTGGAATTTAAGATACAAAACAGATGAACATAGAGGGGGAAAAAAAGAGAGAGGCAAACTAGGAAAAAGACTCTTAACGATAGAGAACTGAGGGATGCTGGAGGGAGGTGAGTGGGGAATGGGTTAGATGGGTGATGGGTATGAGGGAGGACACTTGTGATGAGCACTGAGTATTGTATGTATCACTAAATTCCACACCTGAAACTAACATTACACTGTGTGTTAACTAAATGGAATTACAAAAAAAAAATAAGCAGTAAAGTGAACTAAGCCGCTGCATTAACTGCCATACAGGCTTTTAGAAAAAAAATTTTTTTTAATTAAGATTTTATTTGTTTAAAGCAGTTAAAGGTTCACAGCAAAATTCAGGGAGAAGGTACAGAGATGTCCCAGTACCCCCAACCCTTACACATGCAAAGCCTCCCCTATCATCGATATCCTTCACCACAGTGATTATTTTTTACAACTGATGAACTTACACTGACACATCATTATCATCCAAAGTCCATAGTTTACATTACAGTTCACTCTTGGTGTTGTTCATTTTATGGAACTAGACAAATGTTTGATGACACAGCGATGGATATATCACTATGGTATCATGGAGTATTTTCATTGCCCTAAAAATCCTATGCTCTGCCTAGTCATCTCTTCCCTGCAACCCCTGAACTTCTTATTGTTGCCATAGTTTTGCCTTTTCCTGAATGTCATATAATTGGAATCATACATAGCATGTAGCCTTTTCAGATTGGCTTCTTTCGCTTACTAATATGCATTCTGGGCTCCTCTATATCTTTTCATGACTTCATACCTCATTTCTGCTGAACACTATTCCACTGTCTCGATAGACACAGTTTATGTATATACATCCACTTGCTCAAGGACATCTGGGTTGCTTCCAAGTTTTAGCGATTATAAATCAAGCTTCTATTAATACCATATCTTACGCCATCATACCAGGTACCCAAAAGATAACTGAATAAATTTTAAGCAAATGTATGAACCCAAAATTCATATTTTACATTTTCCCCCTAAATCCCTAGTGGAAAATATCCTTAACATTAAAGTCTCTGCCTTCTGGGATGCATATCAGCTGAAGACTCAGGATCAAATAAGGTATAGGT
The DNA here is from genome assembly GCF_014898765.1 of Herpailurus yagouaroundi. Taxonomy (NCBI): domain Eukaryota; kingdom Metazoa; phylum Chordata; class Mammalia; order Carnivora; family Felidae; genus Herpailurus; species Herpailurus yagouaroundi. The sequence continues at coordinate 9,068,175 of NW_024412436.1, forward strand.
ATGACTGATCATATGTTATAAAATCAAATAGACCTAATTATCTATAATCTTTTACTTATAATAGGTATCATTTATAGACCATGTACCATATACCATTCTAAGAACTTCATTCATATACATACACTCACATAATTTATTTTAATTACAAAAATTATTGTAAGTTCTAGAAAATGGACATAAACATTATGTACCAATTATACATGAGGACACCATTTTATAGAGCACTCTAAAATGAATTAATCTGGTTTTTTTTTCATTCACAAGTATTTAAGTACTAAGCACTAAAGGTAATGGGGTGATGATCAACATAGAAAAAGTTCCTTCTCTCATCAAAGCAAAAATAAAAATAGACAAACGAGAGCTAAGTAAGTGAGTAAGACCACTTTAGTGACCATGAGAAGACAGGAACATGAAAAGACAAAGAAACAGAATGATGTTAACAGTTTTAGGGTGTTGGGTGTTTAGGCTGGATGGTCTAGGCCAACATCTCTGAGAAAGTGACATGTTAAAAAATTCAGCTCTGCTGTATAATTAACTTGACCTGGAACAGATGATGAAAAATATACTCTTGGGAAAAATTTTTTCTTTTAAAGCTCCACCCCCATTTGAAACGTACAGTTAATCCAAAACAATAAATCCACAGCTGTGCTTTTTTTGGGTAATTACCAAGATACTTGCTCTATACTCATGTGAACAAACTTGGTACTGGGAAAATGTCTGTTTTCATGTACTCCTGCTTACTTTGAAATGAGTGCCTCAAATTTTACCTTTATCATCTGCCATATACATTAATTTTTTTAAAAAACAAAGCAAATATTGAGACAAGTATTCAGAAAAACTGTAATTTACAACTTTCACCTAAAATTAAGTAAAGTGTGAAAATTCTTTTCACAAAGAAAAAAAAGGAAGATGACATTCCAGTATTAATAGTCATATATTGTATATCGGAGTTTATTACATATTTTCAAAAGAAGACTTAGTTTGGATAAAAAAAAGCTAGTGATTTAATAAAACATTTCTTCATAACAATCATTTTATAAAGTGCTTAAAGAAAATGCTTGAGAAAACAAGCATATATTTCCATAAATTATCTAGGCATTAAAAGTTCTTGCCAAGTTTTCTCTGCCAGTTTATGAAAAATGCAAAGTCTGACTTACTTTCTTTTGCAGAACTGCACAACTTTGCTGTTTTACACCAACAAATCAGTTAAGACCAATTCAGGGGTGCCTGGGTGGCTCAGACAGTTAAGCATCCAACTCTTGATTTCAGCTCAGGTTCTTGAGTTCCAGCCCTGCATCGAGCTCCACACTGTCAGTGCTTGGGATTCTCTCTCTCTCCCTCTCTCTCTGCCCCTCCCCTGCTTGTGCTCTCTCTCAAAATAAACAAATTAAAAACAAAAAAAGACTCAGATTCAAATATTTACCAGGTACCTTCTTTGTGCCAGTAACCATGCTAAGAGCTCACACTCTCAGGGTTCATTTAACTCCCAGAACATACGTGTGAAAATCCTTTTTCCCTTCAAGAAAGCTGAAGTTCAAGGACTCACCCAAGGTCACAAATCTAGTCAACAGGAGCCACCTGGATCCAAACCTGGGCTTTCACATACCAAGGTCTGGGCTTTTCCTCACAACCACAGTCTTCTTCATACTGTCCTCTGGTATATCTTACAGTGATGCTAGTGATACCAATTCCCACAAACTCAGATTTTGTGTAAGAATTTGAATATGACTGAGAAGAAATACATATTTTATCTGGTAACATATTCTCTGACACTATCTTTCTGAGCCTCAAACACTGAAGGTTCATGCAAATTAATCTACCTCTTACCCTCCTGCTTGGCCACCAATAGGCTCCAAGACTGCCTCCCTCAGACATCTGTAGACAAGAATCAAATGTCAGCTGACTCATCTGGAGGAATGATGCAAATTTAGTAAACAGGGTTCAGCATGGATCAGAAACCTAGAATCTGAAAGAATGGTACACTATCTCCAGGCTCACTGAACAACAATGATCTGAAAATCTTGGTCAGGTCATGTATCACTAGGAGCAGGAAAAGGTGCACAAAGCAGTTTAACAGACTCTACAGGAGGGGGAGAAGGCAGTATGAACTGAGGGTCTGTAAGATCCTGAAAGCCAAATATTTTTGATTCACCTTTCCTAATTCAACAATTTCTTAGTTGACACCAATTTCTCTTGTTTCTGCCATCTGTCTGTAATGAATTTCACAATATCACTGCCTAATGTGCCCTTTAAAAATAGTTCTGCTCATAACTACTACCGTAATTCAACCACAGGGTCAGGACAACACATGAAAACCATAATCAATCTTCAAACTGCAGAATAAAGAATCTTAGAGTGTGTTAAAAGCAAGGGTATTTTCATATATATCATAAACGTGCTTATTTATTGTGTAACAAAATGTTAATAGCCTATATTTTGCAGTATTTCTTTTCACCTTCATGTAAAACTATAATGCTGATAAGTATCTCTAAAACAGTACTATGCAGTAAAATTGTGCTTATGGAAAGGTTTTAGATCTACGCCATCCAATTTTTTAACCACTAGCCACATGGTAACTATTGAGCACTTGAAATATGAACAGCAAATGCATCTGTGAAAACTTATTTAATATTAATTAATTTAAATTTAAATATTCACATATTGCTAGTGGCTACCCCAGCTTACTCAGCTCTACACAAGCAGGAATCACATGATTATTTACATTAACAGAATAGCTTTAGTTATATACTTTATACCTACAGAATATAAACTCACAGATTAGGCAGACAAAAAATAACCTATGTTGGAAAGAAAAATTCTGATCTGATTACAACAGCATAAGGAGCTTCACATTTTCATTTATGAAGGTATATAGCATTCATGTAAACAAGCCTATCTCTAGGCCAAAACTTTTCAACCATCATTTCAACTGTTACTCTAAGTCTATTCTTTCATATTATAATTAAATAGACTATAAATGCTTAAAGCAATTACGTTATCGTTTACCAGGATATACGCCATTAAGTATGTAATAGTTCGCTGGAAATATTTTGTGGTGTGAATATTTCTGAGAAAGCAATTCTTTTAAGGGAGGGAATCCCCACGCACAGTTAAAGAGTAATGTCCTACTGACATTTATTTCATTTGGAGAAGAGCTGCTCTCCAAGTTTGAGGATAAAAAGCAGCTATAATAGATTAAAAGATATTGGTATTTTTGTTTGTTTGTTTTTGAGAGACAGAGCTCACAGAGGGAGGGGGAGGGAAGGGGGAGGGAGAGAGAGAAAGAGAGAGAGAATCCCAAGTAGGCTCCATGCTCAGTGCAGAGACTGACACAAGGTTCAATACCACGACCCTAGGATCATGACCTGAGCTGAAATCAAGAGTCAGACACTCAACAGACTGAGCCACCCAGGTGCCCCAAGATATTGGTATTTTTAAGGACAATGATTCTTAGGAAATAATACTCTGAGTCCAAATGAATATCAGGATACATGTAAAAAAAAAAAAAAGTTCACCTTGTCTCTCTTCAATCCTACCTTTCTTTCCTCCTCTATCCAGCCTTTTTTCCCCTTTTCTGCATCTCTGTGTGCCACTGAACACCACAGACATCCTTCCAATCCTTTGACTCTCTTTTTGTATCTAAATGGGCCATAAACAAAACACTGAAGAATACTTTGAAATTTTCACATACACCATATTGCTTTAAAGGTTGGGAGTAACCTTAGAAATAAGAGAGTTTAAGTCTTTTATTTTTTACAAATGAACAAATGAGACTATAAGATTAAAGACTTGTTCAATGTCATATAGGTATAATGCCAAAACTAAAATGGGGATCTAACTTCTTGTACAAAGTACTCTTTTATTCACACCATGTTGACAAATTTACCCTAAGATCAGGAAACAACCTCAAAAGTCATCTGTGACAGAAAATAACTAAGCCATCTGGTTTTTCTGGAGCAGATATCTGATGACAGTATTTATTAAATAAAATGATATATATATTTTTTAGTTTATAAAACAAACAGGTTTATACAAATGACTGTCTCAAAAGAAAATAATTTGGTTCCTATCTTCCTGTGACCCCCATTTTTTCTCTGCAGTTTTGCCAATTTTATTTTTTTTTTTTCAACGTTTATTTATTTTTGGGACAGAGAGAGACAGAGCATGAACGGGGGAGGGGCAGAGAGAGAGGGAGACACAGAATCGGAAACAGGCTCCAGGCTCTGAGCCATCAGCCCAGAGCCTGACGCGGGGCTCGAACTCACAGACCGTGAGATCGTGACCTGGCTGAAGTCGGACGCTTAACCAACTGCGCCACCCAGGCGCCCCCAGTTTTGCCAATTTTAACAGAAAAATGGTTCCCTATAACTGCAATGGAGAATAAAATCATGTCACACTATTAAAAACCAATCTATGGGGTAAATTAGCAAAAGGAAAAATAAACATTAAATTAATTAATAAAAATCCTATTGAGATTTCTATTGTTAATTTAAATTTATTTCCTTAAGTTTATTTCTTTATTTTGATGGTGGGAGGGGCAGAGAAGAGGGAGAGATAGAATTCCAAGCAGGCTCCTCACTGTTCAGGGCACACACAGACATGGGGCTGGATCTCACAAAGGGTGAGATCTTGACCTGAGCCGAAACCAAGAGTGAAATGCTTAACCGAATGAGCCACCCAAGAGTCCCTTACTTTTTTAGAGGGAGAGAGAATGCACATGAGCAGGGGAGAGGGGCAGAGGGAGAGAGAGAGAGAGATAACCTTAAGCAGGCTCCACACTTAGCTTGGAGCCTGATGAAGGGCTCGATCACATAACCCTGGGATCACAACCTGAGCTGAAACCAGGGTTGGACTCAACAGAGTCACCCAGGCGCCCCTCTAATGTTAAGTTTTTTATTTGAACCAGTTTACTGTTCCCATTAGATCTTTGAGAATCTTATAAAAAGGTATGATAATCTTGCATTTCATTGATATATATTAATTTCATATTCATTTCTTAGGGGACTTAGATCAGACATTTTCACATAATCAAATAAAAATATTCAACATATAAAAAGAAGTAAATAATTTTTGTTCCTATCAAGTGCCTAGAGACTCTGATTAATAAACATTTTAGTTATTCTTCCCTTCTCTGGACATTAGCCCTTATTCTGTCCTTTTTTTTTTAATTTAAAAAATTTTTAAATTTACTTTTGACACAGAGAGACAGAACGTGAGCAGGGGAGGGGCAGACAGAGAGGGAGACACAGAATCTGAAGCAGGCTCCCAGGCTCTGAGCTGTCAGCACAGAGCCTGATGTGGGGCTTGAACCCATAGACTGTGAGATCATGACCTAAGTGGAAGTCAGACACTCAATTGACTGAGCCACCCAGGCTCAGTCCTTATTTTTGACATTGACATATGTTTGATGAAAGTTTACTTTTGCTTCCTCATCTATGCTGGATCAACACAGGTGTAGCCAAATACTTACACATTTTTAAGAAATGATTTTGATCATTATATTTGAATTCTGTCAAATAGTAATCTTACTTAAAAAAATTTTTTTTTAATGTTTATTTATTTGTGAGAGAAAGAGAGACAGAGCACAAGAGGGGGAAGGACAGAGAGAAAGGGAGATACAGAATCCAAAGCAGGCTCCAGGCTCTAAGCTGTCAGCACAGAGCCCAATGTGGGGCTGGAATTCAAAACCCATGAGATGATGACCTGAAGGGAAGTTGGATGCCCAACTGACTGAATTACCCAGGTGTCCCAGTAATCTTACTTTTTAGAGTCATAAGGTATACGTACATATCAGCGAAAAACTCAAATCAGCGAACCAAAAAGTAATTTTGTAACAGAATTCAGTACCCATATTAGTAAATTCAAATTTCCAAGGCCAATGCAACTTTTGGATTTTGAACATGATACCCTTAGACAGCAACTCATTTTGGAAAGAAGGTTTACTACTTTTAAAAACGCTATTTCCTGTTAAGAAAACGTCTAATCCGGCTCTTACAAGCAGAGTTGCTTGTACACACAGCAAAGTTGGAATATAAAATACAAATGCCCACTAGAATCTAAGGATATCTTAGCCTTTCAGAATGCTATGTCCTAAAATTAATGAACTTTTCAAAAAAGGTGTTAATGTATTACTGTATGCTGCAAGAGTTTATTTGTTTTAAATGTAAGTTTTTGCATCTGAGAATTTGTTTTTACAAGAGAGTTGTTAAAAATGTGTTTTAAAATGAATTATTAGAAAGCATAAAATTTTGTAGCACCTGGGTGGCTCAGTCGGTTAAGTGTCCAACTCTGGATTTTGGCTCAGGTCATGATCTCACGGTTTGTGAGACTGAGCCCTGTGTCAAGCTCCATGCTGAGTGTGGAGCCTACTTGAGAATCAATCTCTCTCTCTCTCTCTCTCTCTCTCTCTCTCTCAAAAATAAATACAAGAGAAGTGAAATGAAAGAATAGTTTAAAAAGTAATCTCTCAGAACACTATATATATAAAAATCTAAGGAATGTACCCAAAGTGAAGTGAGCAAAATTCAAAGCCTTATAAGTGTTTTCTACTACACTAGAAAAAATAAAAATAAACTCATCCAACAAACTATAGAGATTAAAGATTTAAAAACAAATTAATGAATTAAAAACACAAAAATAAAAATGATAAATCAGAAGCTCATTCTTTAAAAAGTATTAAAATCCCTAACAGATATTTTTCTTCAATCATCATAAACATTTGGCTTCGTAATAAAAAGATGTAACCACAGGGGCTCCTAGGTAGCTCAGTCAGTTAAGCATCCTACTCTTGATTTTGGCTCAGGTCATGACCTCACAATTTGGGAGCTCCACATCTGGCTCTGTGCTGACAGTAAAGGAGCATGCTTGAAATTCTCTCTCTCTCCCAGTCTCTCCCTGGCTAAGACGCATGCACACACACACATTCTCTCTCTCTCTCCCCCAAAACAAATAAATAAACTTAAAAATGCTTAGGTTATGGCAACGGACATGATTTTTTAAATTTATAAAAAAACTACAACTCTGTGCATCTAAATTTGAAAATCTCAAATAAATAAACTTCTAGGAAAATGAAAATGACATATTGACTAAAATAATAGGTAGGAACTTGAACAGATCTGAAAATACTATCAAAACTAAGATCCCCAAATATACAATGGACTACTACTCAGCCATAAAAAAGAATGAAATCTTGCCATTTGCAACAATATGCACGGATCTAGATAGAGGGCACAATGCTAAGTGAAATCAGTCAGAGGAAGACAAATACCGTAAGATTTCACTCATTTGTGGAATTTAAGCAACAAAACAAGGAAAAAGAGAGACAAATCAAATAGCAGACTCTTAACTACAGAGAACAAACAGGTGGTTGGGGGGGAATGGGTGAAGCAGGTGAAGGGGATTAAGAGTGCACTTAAAAATAAGCATACAAGGACAACAAAGTAAATTCTGTTAAAACCAGTATAGTGTAGACAGAACAGTCTGTCCGCTGATAAACAGACATTATAAACCTATGTTATAAAACATGGTAGTACTATAGCAGTGCAAGAATAGGTAGACAGGCAGAAGGAATAAAAGATCCAGAAATAAACCTATGCATACTAAAAGGACATTTGGAGATAATTAAGAGTTACAGAATAAATGGTACTGGGACGAAAGGTGCACATACTCTTGTGTGTTCTCTCTCTCTCTCTCTCTCTCTCTCTCCCCCCCACACACACACCTAAATACATTTTAGAGAAAATAACACATTTGCACATATTCACATTATGAATTCTGTAAGAATATAGGTATGTATATAATAAAACTGTGTGCAATGGTATTACTTCATAAAGGAAAAAGGAAAAGAGAAATACCCAAGTTAAAAATCCTTGTTGGATAAAAATAACAAATTTAAAAAGGAAAATGACAATCTGGGAAAAATATTTACCATGTATATGACTTATAAAGGAGTTGGTTGTTACAACTATATACAATGATGAACATTACTTTAGAAAAAATGAATTTAAGTAAATTACAAATTTGGTAACATGGACTCCTATACCACCATGAAAAACTGGTTGGAAAGTTTAATCTCATGATAAAATATCACCAGATTAAACCAGAATCAACAAGAATATGTAACAGTGGCATCACTGGCTAGTGGGGTTACAAGAGAATATTCTTCCTGACATAATGATATTTTCTAAATATCTGCAATAGACAAGGATTAGTTTTTTAATATGAAAACTAAAAGCATGAAAAAATAAGGTGACCTTCAATTTGCAATGCATTGTTTATCCAATGAGAAGTGTTTATTGAGTAACCAGAGCAAATAATAATACATAGGGTCCTCGAGATAGATATTTTGAAGTTACAGTCCAATTGCCTCGAAGTCTTTATCGCTTAAGACTGTTGCTGAAAGTCCTCCAACTGCAATACTCCTTTTTCACCAAAATAAGTATTTAATACTTTATATCAAGTATGCTCATTTTCCCTGTCCACTGTCTCCTCAATTCAGCTTCTAGCTGGCTGCCTCAAAGACCCCTAACAACCTGTACGATTTGTACTTGTACTTTACTCTTCCATGGGAGATGTGACAAACCCTTAGCTGGCAAAACACCTTCCAGAAAAGAAGCCAGTGACAAGAGAAAATGTTCCTTGTGGGCCTGGAAACAAGAAAGCTGGCCTGCTTACTTTTATCGACTTCATTCTCATGTAGACACTGTGCCTAGAACTGAAGGATGAGCATAGGACTTGGGGGAAAAGTCATTCTCTCAAAGCCTCTTTCCCACATCATGTCTCTCTCCACTTCTAAGAACATTAAAATAATGTGCAAAACTGCCTAACGGGGATGAAATGAAGAAGTACAAAACTATTCCTACAGTGTCTGATTGAAAAAAATGTTTCTATTCCTCACCCCTAACAAAATATCTCTTCACGTGAACCACCACCAAGTGGTGCCACATTTGGGGCAATGGGAGGAGATTCCTACCTGCAACCATCCCTTTCATTTGCTTTATTTACATCTACCTCATTTGTTTCTCAAAATAAACCTCCGAGGTAGATGGACTACCACTAGTGTTATTTTTACAGAGGAAGAAACCAAACTTCTGAAATTAAGTGACATGGTCAAGATCACACAGGTAGTGACCCTGAATCAATCCTGACTGCAGATTCTTCTCACTGAACAGTGCTGTCTCTCCTGTTCAAACCTCAGTAGCAGCAGCAACCACATCCATCCATCTAAGACACAGCAGGGGCCTACTTACACATAAAACTTTGTTCAGGGCTTTAGATTTAGTAGTTTCTGGGGAATAGTTGTGAACATCCCCATCAAAAACTAGTAAGAGTAAGGAGAGGTCTAACAAAATCTTCTCACAGACAGTTTACAAGGAGTGTTCAGGTGATCAAAGGCAGTATAGAGTGAACATCCCTATCTCTACAAATACTTCTTTTACTTGGCTCCTGGGACAGCACACTCTTATCTCACTGGCAACTTCTTCTCAATCCTTCTGGGGAACTCAGTCTCTCTTGCTAAGCTTTCACTATTGAAGAGTAGCAGGTCTCAATTCTTGGACCTCTTCTCAAACTAAGTGATGTCTTACAATCCTATGGCTTTAAATATAGTCTACTGGTGATGCTTAAGATTTGAATATCTTCAGTCTGAACTTCTCTGAATTCCAGACTCATGTATTCCACTGTCTACCTGATAGCTCCACTTGGATGTTTAACAGACATTTTAAACAACATGAAAAAAACTCACAACCTTGCAACTTTCACTATCTCCACCATTATCACTCTAGTCAAAACCATTAACATCTTAGTATGGATTACTCCAAATGTCTTAGCTCATCCCCCTGTTCCCATTCTTTTCCCCTCCAGTCTTCTCCACAAAACAGTCAGAACCACATTTTAAAAATGTAACACAATTATTTTGTTATTCCCCTGCTCAAAACCCTGCAATGAACTCCCAAAGCACTTGAAATAAATCAAACCACGCAATCTCTATCCAGTCTCATTTCCTCCTATTCTTCCTTCCTCTTGCTCACTCACTTTCAGCCAGTGGTATCTATATTCACCAAATTCACCCATCCCTGCTGTCTCAGGACCACTGCACAGTCCAACCACTCACCTCCATGGCTTACTTCCTGACCTACCACAAGTCTCTGCCAAACGTCACCTCCTCAGAGAGCAGTATTCCTTAACCACTCCTAAAACGGGAAGCTCTCAAGGTACAGAATATTGTCTGAAGAGGTTGTCTTTGGTGTAAAAGAGGGGAAGCAGATTAAGAATATACATTATATTTGCTTAAACTGAAAAAGAAATTCACCGGAATTATACACAAGAAATAATAAAAAGTTATCTACTGGATTAGAGTAAGTGGTAACTCAGCAGGCAAGTTGAGGGATATGAGGATTTTTCACATTATTTGTTCTTAGAAGTTTGATTTTTTGGGAACCATTTGAATGTTCTATTTGAGTGACTACTTAAAAATAAATGAAAAATAGCAGTCCTCCATCACAGCCTATCCCTTTACTCTGAATTTTCTTCATAACACCTATGCTTACTTGACTTGCCATTATACAATTATCTGTATCACCCCACAGACTGTAAGCTTTACCCAGTACTGGAGAATACAATGGTTTTCCCCTTAACTAAAAACAAACAAAAAACCATGCAAATGGCTTTCATTATCTTTGTGTTGTCTCTTTTCTTAAGCATATTTTATTTATGCTACATTTATTCTATTTATAAATCTGCACAGCTTTGTCCTTGGCTATATCCAGTACACGGCCAGGATGAAGACATAAGAGGGCTGGTATGTTAAATTTATAAATGTCTAAAAGGCAGGAAGGGAAGCTAATCCCTTGGATGACAGAATCATGATTCAATAAGATCTCGACAAGTTTTATCTATGGCTACATTCAAGGAGATGATACTTGAAAGGGTTAAACAGTGCTTCAAAAAATCATCTACAGAATGGGAGAAATCTTAACATAGAAAAGACACTCGCTTATGATGACTGCATCAGTGGTTTCCAAACAGATTTTTCAAAAAACAAAATGAAAAACAATATAAGGTTGCCAACTTTTCATTGTTCATTTAAGAACCAAACCAATACAAAAAACCCAAGGCAAATATTAAAAGAAACTTACTACATATTATCATTTCATAAAGAAAGGTCATTTTAACATTAAAAAAGTAGAAATACAGAGTCTCAAATAATCTTTTGAATTGTATAAATATAACTTGAAAAGCCATATAACATTTCCTTCTCTTTTTTTGCTTAGAAGTAGCAAAGGTTATTAAACAGTTAACACAATTTTAGACTGTAAACACAAGCGTATAGCTTGAATTAAAGAAAGGGATAATTTCACTACACTGTTTTTAGACCATAACTGGAGAACTAAATATAAAAACAAGATCGGAACAAAAAGAACAGCATCAACAAAACTGAATGTAGTTGACAGAGATGAGAAAGGTAGAGGGAACAGCATCACATGAAGTTGTTAGGGTTGTAGTATTTAACAAGAAAAGAGAAGACCTGGTAGAGAAAAACCTTACTGTGGCCTACACTTAAGACAAAACTACAACCAATGGGGAGAAGTTACACAGGAAAGCAGATACCGGCTCTAATTAAGACCTTCCTATTACTCTTTCCAAAAGCTAAATGAGACATCTTATGCCTCATTGTTCGTGGAAGTGTTGTTCTTGGAGAAGCTGACTCAATAAAAGTCTCAGACATATTTGTAGTAGGAGGTACACTGTACCAGATGACTCTAAAGTCTCCTCTAATTCTAAAAATTTGTGAATCAGAAAAGAGTAAATTTTGCTTTTTTAATTTACCAAAAAGGATGAGTGAAAATCTAGGCTTTTGTTAAAAAGACAAAGGTTCAGTTATAGGCTCTACCACTTAGTAATGTGTGACACAGAGGCAAAATTATCACTAACTCTGGGCTTCAAATATTCTCAGATTTAAATGTGTAAAATTATACCTTATACACAAGACTCTTGCATTAATTACACACACATACACACACCTGCCGCCTGGCAGTTAGTAGGTCTCAATACATGGTAGGTTGTTGTCATCTATTCAACAAATATCATGTCCCAAAGGGTAACGTCTTCTACATTATTTCTTACTGATATACTGAAATAATGACTTATTCTCTGCTATGTTTCATATTCTGTTTCTCAAACCTAAGCAATGCACGCTTCAGATTCTTTCCACTGCCATGTTCTGTACAATCCCTATATGGATTAAAGTAATTTTTGTAAGGTTTTCTTTAGCTTTGCTTTTGTTTTCCTCTCTACCTTTGTTTGACATAAAAGAGGGCTTTATCATTGGTATACATTGACCATATCATTCATTTTAGCCAAAAAAATTTTTTACAAAATAGATATACTGCTGCATAATCATTTCAGCTAGACTATATATCTACCTAGTTTAATCAACTCTACTACCAAACAGATGTCTTCTTATTCTTTTGTATTGACCACAGCGACTAACTCATTGCTGAGCACTTCCCTCAAGAAATATTTGAGTCAATAAATTAAATCCCACTTCAACAAGGGTAGTTGATTACTAGAAATCTTGGTTATTAACCGAAGTATATGGAATAAAGATGGTCTGAAGTTTCTCTCCATAAGAAACTCATTATTCTTACTGAAACACATCAACACGTGATGTTCTCAATATTACCTACCCACCAAGGATTTTTCAGATGGTATCTAATTGCTCTTTTGTTATACTTACACTTCCATAATAATTTGCAACTGTACAGATATTTTAGCTGGCAATTTAGTACACTGCTGTCTGTTAAGTATTTATTAGGACACTCCTTGAAACCCCAACGTTCATGATAAAGAACAAAATCATTCGAGAAAATCATTCATTAATTAAAATAGTAAAAATTATTTTACAGGAGAATTTTGTTGAATAAAAAAACATGTTAACAAGGTTAAACATACAGTGCTGAGTACCAGATGAGTGATATCTGATTGCTATCAGATGCAACAATAAAACTAGTTTTTTCTTCAGTGATAAAAGGAAACAGATACTTGAAATAAAGAAAATAGATCACTGAGCATAGGATTTTTAAATACACTTTGATATCTGCATCAATGGGCATAATGTATAATTTTGTAGTATAAATTTAATTATTTTAATGCTAAGATAGAAAACACAGATGGTTCTTTATTTCCATACAAAGTAATTGACAACAGCGAAATTTACCAGTAAAATACATTTAAAGTTTGACTTAATATAATTCCCCGTGCTGCATTTAACAACAGATTATTTTTAAGTAAGCTAAAATTTAAAAGGCCTATTACTAAATTCTTTTTTAAAAGTCTGTTGAAATGCAATGTAAAATTTAAAAGTTTATAAAGCAAAAAAGCACTTTGTGTGAAAACCAGCTCAATGAACACACACAAATTTAATTTTGATTAAAAAGTTCAACAAAGATTTTTTTCTCAAAAGGCAAGTTGCAAATAATATAATTCATTAATAGAAGAGAAAAATGAACTTCACAGGTTCTTGTTACCTGGCAATTTTATTTTTAACAGCTTACAGAGTTGATCACGCTATCAACTAATGCTGAATGTTAGGAAATGCTATTAAAATGTGGTTACTAACAAGTAGTAGGGAAAAGCTTCCAAGAGTTTGTTTTTATGAAAACCCCCTGGTAGGGCATCTTTCCTTACATCATAAGTTAATTTATAAAACTAAAGCTCCACTTCAGCAGAATTACTATTTTTACATCACGAAGAAAAGGGCAAGATTAATACAAACTAGAGTATCAATGAACTTGATCGTCAAAGACAACTCAAGGAGCTGTAGAGAAGCCTTCCACAAATTTTCACAGGGTAGGAAGACTAAGGGACAAAACTGAAAGAGCACTCTGCAGGCACAGATCTTGGTTTGGCTCTGCCCTTTCATTAGCAGTTAGGCTTGGACAGACAAATCAGCGAACTTCCCAAGTTTGAGGGTCCTCCTCTGTGTCAAGTGCACTTAGATTGAGTTTTAAAACATCAAAATTCTACCGTATCTACGAAGTTAGGAAGGATGAAAAACAGCCCTGGTTTTAGTTTTTCAAAAATAACGGCAGAAAAATACAAAATTATTTGTCCCTTGCAATGTAGTATTTCCAGAGCTGAATTACTAAATTCCTGAAGCATGTCCAGCTAGGGTTGTATCATTGAAGATTTACATAGAGTACTCACAATGTAAGTCTCTCCTCTCCCATTATTCCTCCACCTGCTCCTCCCCATCCTGCTTCATTCTTTCTTCCCCTGGTTTTAACGCCAGCAAACGGTTGTAAGCATTGAAAGCTTAAGATCAAATCATTTTAAAAGATGCATTTTCAATCACCTATCATCTGCCTCACTACATGTTTCCCAAACGAGTGAATTTTCATTAAGGGAATAAAAGTATTTATAAACAAAATCAGGAACAGAAAGGTAGCAGGCCTATTTTTTGTCTTGACTGCTCAAAAAACAAAACGAAAAGATGAAGCCTCATCTATTCCCTTAGGAACGTGAATGCATTACCCACCCATCGAAAAAACAATTCTGCTGGTTCATTTCCCTGCTACACAACAGCCTCGTCGTCAGGCCCTTTCTAAGTCCACTCTTCCTCGCCATCTGGTAATTTTATATTTATCACCTTGGCAATGCTTGCACAGGCACCGTCCCTGTCTTCCAGGGGCTTATATTCTTCAAATAAATAAAACTCTGCTAAACACCATCCCCCCCCCCCAAAAAAAAACCCCAGAGTTTTTATAACTTAGGATACAAATCCCACGTCTTCCCGCCCTGTGTTATGCATAAAATGACGGGAAGCATACCCAAACCCCACATTTGAATCTTAGGACAATGAAGCCGACAGGAAGCCACTCTCTCCTCCCCCGGGTTTACTACAGAGCCAGAGCCAGCGCGGGTGCAGTCGCCTGGCAGGGTGCGTGACTCCACGTCTTCCACGCCCTCCAGCCGCGTCCGGAGGGCTCCTCGCCTGACCTCCCCCAAACCGCCCCACATCGCCAGACCAACCTCACAGAAAGGGCCGGCACTGTTAGCTGCTCGGATCGGGGGTGGGGGGGGGGGGAATCCCTGCCCCGGCGGCAGCACAGCCATTCCCTCCGATGCTCCGCCCGCACCCCTAGCAAACTGCTAGGGCGCAGGGGGGAGGGCTGCACAAAGCCGAGAGAGGGCTGAAAACGACTCAAGACGTCCTAGGGAAGAGGCGGCGGCCGCGGGCCCGGAGGGACGGCGGGTGGGGCTGGGGGCAGGGTGGGGGAGGGGAGGGGAGGGGAAGGGAGGGGGTGGCGGCGCCGTGCGGAGCCGCGGGGAAGCAACCCCGGCCGCCGCGGGCCGCGCCCCGAGCCCCCGCTGCAAACCCCGGAGGATGTGGGGAAGCGGCGGCGGCGGCGGCATCGGCAGCGCCTCAGCCGAGCCGCTGAGCGCATCACTTACCCCTCACCGCTGAGAGAGGGACCGGACGGGGGAGGCGGGGCGCGTCGCGTCCCGTGAGTCTCTCGCACGCCGTCCTCCCCCCACCCCGTCGTCGTCGTCGCCGCTGTCGTCGTCGTCGCTGCCGCTGCGGTCGAGTTCCCGGCCCTGAGCTCCGCTGGGCAATAACGTTATTCCACACACGCCCCACACATAGCGGTAACGGCAGAGAGCGGCCGCCCAGTGCGCAGGCGCCTGGGGAAAGGGCGAGGAGCCCGGCCCTATCCCCTCCTCCGGCCGTCCCAACGATCTCTTACTGCGCAGGCGCCAAACGCAGACAATGAAAAGGGGCTGTGTGGAGGGTCTCACCCAAAGGCTTCTCCAGCTGCCTACTGCGCAGGCGTGCTCCAAAAAACCAGCTTGAACAATGAAGAGGACCCTGGTGTAAGGCCGGGACCGCAACTAAAAAGGACTACAGTTCCCAGAGGGCAGTGCGCCAACTCCAAGTGGAGGTCGGGTTGCGGGGCATGCTAGGAATTGTAGTGTCAGCCGCTTTCACAATCTAGGTTGTTTCGAAGATATAAAGCTTCTTTTTCTTGAGAATGTATTTGGCCATTTTGGCAGATGTCGCGGCTGAAGGGTGTAGAACTTGTTATTTGTGTCCTTGAGAAATTTCAAGGACCAACTGCAAGCCAGCAAATTTAGAAGAGTCAAGACCTTCAGTGAGCTTTCTGTCGATTGGGTGGTCCAAACAGCAGGATGGGATAAAGGCAGGACTGAGCCAGGCTGGGCTACAGAAAAAGGGCGGAGCCTCCAGGCAGTCTCTTGGCAACCGGATCTGGCTGCCAAACCGCCAAACCTTGAGGCGCAATGACCTCTGGGAATTGTAGTTCAGTTGGAAGGGCCTTTTAGGAGCCTCGTGACTGCAGGCCCGCAGTCTGCGGACTACAACTCCCGAAATCAACCGTGAGGGCGAATGGGTGGGAAGGGCCCCCAGCGAGCTCCGACCGGGATTCCATGCTCCCCAGTGACAGCAGCGGCAGGAAGCTGGCGGGTGCTACTCCGGCGCCAAGGCCTCTGGTTCCCCGAAGGGCGACATCGGACATTTCCCTACGTAACTCCCATCTCTGGGCCCCGAGTCTGTGCATGGCGAAGTCCCCGGAGAACTCTACCCTGGAGGAGATTCTAGGGCAGTATCAACGGAGTCTCCGGGGTGAGTTGCGCCGAACCTCTGCGCCCTAGCCCCTTGGTACCAGGCCCTACTGGGCGGGAGCTGACCCAGGTGCATTTCCTGACACCTTGGATTGGCCCCAGCCAATATGCAGAGGAAGATGGATGTTGCTGTGATCCTTGAGGGAAGATGAAGTCGTTTGTGTTTGTTTTTACAGTTAAGCAGTGTTGTTTCCCTTGATTCCCATAGTTACCTGGACCAACTCCCTGAGCTTGACTTAGCATCTTTCTCACCCAAGTCCAGCAGAACCTCTTGGGTGGCTCTATTCCAAACTTGCCCAGTTCCCATGCTTTGCTCTTTAATCCAGTAAATTCCTTATTCACATTTTTTACACATTCCAACTGTAGTGCAATGGGTTGAATGTGATTTTTCGGAC
Organism: Herpailurus yagouaroundi; assembly: GCF_014898765.1. Classification (NCBI taxonomy): domain Eukaryota; kingdom Metazoa; phylum Chordata; class Mammalia; order Carnivora; family Felidae; genus Herpailurus; species Herpailurus yagouaroundi. The sequence continues at coordinate 9,085,211 of NW_024412436.1, forward strand.
CAAGAAAAAGGAAATACTAATTATTTTAATCAGAACAGTTTCTATTTAGTGGTCTAAACTATTTACATACGTCAAGTCATTTAAAACTTAACTTGATGAATACCCCTCTTTTACACATGGGGAAATCTAGGTGCAAAGAGATTAAGTTCGTCCAAAGTCCACATAGCTGGTTAGTGGCTAAGCCAGATACTAAATTCAGTCAGGACTGAATCCCTTAAAAGCCTTTTTTTTTTTTCTTTATTAATCATTGCACAATTACTATTACTGAAACCTTGCTTAGTTAATTCAGGTTTTCTTAGTATGGTACCCTGTGAGTGAGTCTTTATAGAAATGATGTTCTTACTTGTAGATAGCTCTATCATCATGGACATCATATATGCCATCTGGAAACCTCAGTTCTGTTATTTTAAAGTAGAAGTTATGGTATTGTCTACAGGGTTATTGTGAGGAGCAAATGAAATAATCCACGTAAAGCAGTGATTTTCAGCCTTTTTCTTTTTTGCTGTTACACAGATACGACATATACATGTAAAAGTTTCATTGAAGAATATTCTACTAAAAGTAATACATTCCACTTATTCTTTTGCATTTTCTTAACACTCTAGGCCATGACCAATAGTTTTAAAAAGTTAAAGTGTTTAGAACAATGAGTCATTTAACAATTCAGTGCCTGCTATGTGTAAGGCATACTAGCCATGGGGATACAATAAAGAAGTAGACAGAGTCCCTGTCCCCATGGAGCCTCTGGATTAGTGGGAGGAAAAACAATAAATAAAATAATGACAGATTACTATGACAGAGAATAAGGGTAAAAATCACTGCTTGGCACATAAGCACTCATTAAATGTCAGCTGCTATTTATAATTGGGACTTGCAGCAAAGTGAAGATTTTTCGAAGAGACTAGAAAGTTTACCTTCTAGTAACTCTAGATTTTGTAAGGGTTATTATGTATTGTTTCCATCTGTCAACGTGTTACAAACTGTCAATATTCTTCATGCTCAAACTGCATGAGTAAAATAATTGGTCCTGATGAATGTTTTCATCAGCCTACTGGTATTTCAAGAGCTGTTAGATACAGAAATAACTACTTTTAACTTCTCATTTGAAAGCAAGAAAAGTACCGTGCACAATGATAATGAGTGATTTTTTGAGGTTGGTGAAAACAATTTGTTTTCTGTTATAAGTTTCTGCTAATGCTGCTCTTCCTCTTGACTTATTTTGAACCTTTATGAAAGCATTGGGGGCTTAATTTTAGGCATTTTAATGCAATAAAGTTAATTTCAAACTAATACTGCTTTCAGTAATTATATAGAGTGGGGAGTTTTCATTCAAAGATGATACATTTAGAGATAAATTATAACTGTAGTGTGATAGTAAAGAACATTTATAATCAGAAGCAAACATAAAGAAGAGAAAAAAGTTAAAGGTTTTTTTTTAAGTGATGGTTTTAACAACAAATCAGGAAATGGATCCTGAAATTTTTCCTGGGTTTTCATGACTTATTTTATTATTTATTTAGTAGCATTTTAACTTTTTTCTTTATTTGGTTTATATAACAGCTTATGGGGGCACCTGGGTGTCTCAGACAGTTAAGTATCCGACTCTCGATTTTGGCTCAAGTCATCATCTCACAGCCCTGTGTTGGGCTCTCTGCTGACAGCACAGTGCCTACTTGGGATTCTCTTTCTCTGTCTCTTTCTGCCCCCACCCCCAAAATAAATAAACTTTAAAAAAATTATAGCACATGGAAGGAAACAACCAATCCTGAGTTAAAACACATATAGAAGTTCTTTGCTTCACACATATAAAAATTTGTGCTTCTGAATAAACAAAGTACAGTGGCATTATTTTACACGTGGAACTTCATTATTTTCAGTGTTTGTGCTTAATAACTTGAGAATTCTGTTACTATACAATCAGATAAAAGGTAATTTTAAGTACTTCTGTCTTATTTTGTTTTGGTTTTCTTGCTTTGTTTGTCTTTGTTTATCTGCTATTATGTCCCCAAAATGTTTTGCCTTGTTTGTGCTTAAGGAAAGGCTCATAAGCATTCTTGGTCGTTCCTCACATGTTATTTCTCTGGTTCCTAAATAACTGTACATGTAATCGTTATTAATATCCATTCAATTATATTCAGCCAGGAAGTAGCCATATAGAAACGCAAAATGCTTTCACAATTTTCTATGATAATCCCTCATTTTCATAGCTTTTCCTCAGTTCTTTGCTTTAAATGTAATTATAGGGACTATTATAGTATATTAAGAATTTGAAGTTCTCATTTGAAAGGCAGAGTCAACCTGCTTTCTTTCTTATGAATCTTGAGTGGGATTCTTGCCTGTCCTTGACCTGTGATCTTAGAGCAGCCATGGAAGGAGGGAACCTGTTTGCAGACTCCACACTCCCCTCATCCTTTTCCTTAGGCTTCCCAGATGTGACCCCTCTTTATCCTCTCTAAAGGGATCTCTGGCTTTGGCTTGTCTGTCTGTGCCCCCACTGCAAGAAGTTAGAGAGATTTAGTGACTGTCCTTCAAAGTAAGCATTCTGACAGAAAAACTAGAAGGCCTCATTGCCCCTCAGATGTGTAATGTTATTGCTTCACAGTAGGTGATCTGAAAGTCTCCAGAGTGGGGAGAAGTGGACATGTCCCATGTACCCTGAGAATCACAGAGCTTAATGTAGAAGTGAAAGTGACTTGGGAGGTCACCTGGCAGTATGGCTAGGTGTTCATCCCCTTTGTGGTTAATATAGGCAGCTAGCATTCAAGACCTACAGAAGGACTGAGGATTGTCTTAGGAACTGTGGAGAGTAGCATATAGCTCTTCTCTCATTGAAATCTGATTGAAATCTCCCATTGTACAAGGCCACAAGGATATAAAATAACTAGTACATAGCCAAGAAAGGGTCAGAAAAACCAATTTAACAGGGAATCCAGGCTGTTTTCAGTCCTGTACCCTGAATGTAGTGCTATGGTAGTAGAAAGAAGGAGAGAACTTGTTAGAAGAGCAGTGTCCCAGCCTTAATGACACAATGATGTCTAGTCCATTGCTGCAGTGTTAGCTGTGGGTACAGTTGTGTCAACAGCACTGCATTCATGACTCACCTATTCACGTAGGTCCTGACCACCTTTGGCTAGGTGAGCATAAAGAAATATGGAACAAACTTGAACTGTGACAAGAATACAACATTTTCCATGTTTTAGCCATTAACCGGCATTTTAGATACTGGTTCCTCATTTTCTTTCAACAGGTTGGCATTCTGGGCTCTAGATTGAATTTGCGTAAGAGTCTAGTGGAGTCAGAGGAGAATGTGGAAGCAGGAGCCGGGTCACTGAAGTCTTACTATGGTTTTGCCAATAACTATCGGTGTCACCTGAGGCAGTCAGTAAACTGTTCTTGGATTCTTGTTTCCTCGTCAGTAAAGTGAAACATTTGGACGAGGTGACAAAATGTGTGACAAAATGTGTGATGGCCTCTGTGGAAGACACTAGGGAATGGTGAGGCTTATGGCCAAATTGGGCAGCTTATGCTTTTTTCTAAAAACATTGGAGTTTCTTTCCTTTTCTTCTCCCTTCCACACTGTGCTGGCCAAGCAGAACACATCTGAGAGCCGGTTCCTCCTCCAGGCACTTCTCTCAGACCCCTGGGTTTCTAACATCCCTTCCATCAACACTGATTGGCCCCATGCGCACGATAAAAGGTTATGTGTTTCTCTTATAAAAATGAGAGCTAGAATGGAACTAGGCCCATAGAACATGAGAAGTTGCATATGGGAAGAAAATACATAATTTGAGGGGGAGGGTGATTCTTTTCTCTGTAAATTGATCTAGTTTGAGAAAACTGAAGATAATGTTGATATTCTACGTTTTACTTATATGTATGATTGACACATCTCCACAGATTCTATAATTTTTTTTTTTTTTCCTTCCAGGGAAGGGCTCACATCTGTAAAAGGCCTGTGTTAATCTTAACTTGCCAATACTTTGGTCACTGAATTAGCCAGCTGTGATATCATCTGGACCTTGCACAAACTTAACATGTGTGGAACTTAAGTCAAGTTCTTCCTTTTCTCAGTTTTACTCATGAAACATATTTCTTCTTTTTGTTTTTGCTTTTCTTAACTGTTTTCTGAATATTTTTATATTCTTTGTCATGTATGCTGTATATACGCTGTCTCGCTGCCCCCCCCCCCTCTCCACAGCTAGCGTTTGATTATTTGTTTGTTTTACTATCAGTCTCATTGAGACCAATGTAATAAAGGCCCCAGAAACATTCATTACGAATGGAAAAATTATTTTGGTATTTCACTGCAGACTGAAACAGCTCTCTTTTCTCAAAATTAGAGGCATGGAATGGTTTGGCTATTAATAAGTAAGGATTGGTAATGCAAATGAAATTTGTAAACATTTGAGTTTCTTTTTGGGGCTGATAAAATTTAAATTAAATGTATTCATTTTTTTTGTTTTATGTGCTCTAATGGCTTTTCTTAATACTTTTAACTTTTATGACCATTTCTTCTACCAGAATAACAAAAGCCAGTATCTCATCCATACTACTGATGAGATAAAATAGGCAAAAGACGGGACTTAGCAGCCAAAAAAGAAAAGCCAGCGAAAACCTGTTTTACAAGTAAAGAGTCATCCCTGGAATTATCTAGAACCAAAACAATGCTGAGCGTTATGAAATTGTACGGGCATTTTCACATGCTCTTGGTCAGAAAAAGAGATTAAGTTACTCTCAAACTATTGAGAAACTGAGAATAATTATATTTTCTCTTGGGATGTTTACAGACTTGTGCTCTGATCACTTCCCCAGTGTGTGCTGAGGTTTTCTACCTTTTCATTTAGTGATAGTCCCGTCAAGGTCAAAAGGTAGAGAAAGTAGCTTGAAATGTACTTGTGTACTTGCCAAAGCAACCTTGATGGGGAGGAGGGTCTTCTTCAAAGCCCACTAGAATATTTACAGGAATGATCACCCAAGGTGGCTCTGAAAAATGGCTCTGAGGTGTAACTATTGCTTCATGTGTTAAGTCTTGAAACAATATGAAGCTAAAATACGAATTTCAAGTTCTCGGTGATAGTAGGTATAACGCTTTCTCCTGACACCTGGATCAGAGGTGCCCCATCGTGGCTGTGACAGGTTGTGGGTCGTGCACTGTCCACCACCACTACTGTGGCTGAATTGCTCACTGTCCTGCCCATTTTTCATTAACAGGTGACTGTAGTTACCATGCCGTAATGTGGGAAGTCTCTCCTCGGAACTGAACAGTGGCTATCCTGTTTTATTGCTCTAAACCACTGGTTCTTAACCAGGGGTGATTTTTTTCCACCCAGGGGACATTTGGTAATGGATGGAGACATTTTTGGTTGTCACACCTGGTGGTGGTTGGGGGTTAATTTCGGCTGGCAGCTGGTGGGTAGAGGCCAGGGAGACTGCTAAGTATGCATAACACAGGCCCTTACAACAGAGAGTTATCAGGTGCAGACGTCAGAAGTGCTGGGTTGAGATACTGTGACCTAGAAGTAGCAAGGCCTTGCTCTTAGCCTTTGTTCCTCGAGAATCATTCTTTTTTTTTTTTTTTTTTTTTTTAATTTTTTTTTTTGAGATAGAGAGAGATGGAGTGAGAGTAGGGAAGGGATAGAGAGAGAGGGAGACACAGAATTCGAAGCAGGCTCCAGGCTCTAAGCTGTCTGCACAGAGCCTGATGCGGGCCTCAAACTCACAAACTGTGAGATTGTGACCTGAGCTGAAGTCGGACGCTCAACCGACTGAGCCACCCAGGTGCCCCGAGAGTCATTCTTTTTTTTTTTAACGTTTATTTATTTTTGAGACAGAGAGAGACAGAGCATGAATGGGGGAGGGTCAGAGAGAGGGAGACTCTCTCTGGTGGAAAGTGATGGGTGCGTAAATCCTCCCAGGTGGTGCCCCAAATCATACCTGGCATATCCCCCATTATGTAGATAGCCAGTCTCCTTGATTTGCCAACATCCACACATCCTTCATGATCTTCCAGACACTGCTTTCTTAAGATGCTGACATTCTTATTCAGATTATCTTTCACTCCCGGTGCCAACCACTTCACATTTTTCAGCTATTAGAGTCTTTTATGACAGTATTTTCTTTTCGATCTTGTAGTTTCTGGGTACTTCTTTTAATCCCTTTCACTATCATAATTGCCATTTCCAGATCTGGCTCTGCCTGACTTTGGATTATGCTGTTCTTATCTTGGTTGCCCTGCCTGTCAGTCCCCAGGTGAACAGTGACCACAATCTTCTGAACCAGCTGAGGTCCAGTCAAGGGTGGACAGACAGATGTATCTCTTATCTCGCTGTGGTTTCATTTTTCTGCTTGTCTGCCCGGGTCTGAGCTTGTTTAGAGGAGTGCAGTGCATCTCAAGTCCCAGGGAGCTCTGGTCTGTTGCATGGTTTCTGAGAGACAGCTGGACACTCCCCAGGGTGCGGTCCCCCCTCCCTGTCACTGGAGTACTTCTTGTTCACATCTCCGTGTGCAGATGGATAAGGCAGACATTAATAATTCATGGTGGGTCTACAAGTGATGATCCTTCCTAGCCTGGGACTCCTTTGTCTTGGTGAAGACACCTTGGTGAAGAGAGACCTGATGGTGAGCTGGGAGGGAACTAGATTACTAGAACGATGAAGACAGACTGAAATTGGCCAACAGTCAGCAGCTCATTCACTTTCGGGTCTCTTTGTACAGATTGATGTTTGGACAGTGCACCCCCAGAAATACTATTTACTTACCTTTATGTTCACGTGACTGTAGGACTCAGAGGTCCTGTTTGTGTTTGTCTTCATAATTAAGTTTATTTTCAACGCATGGCTGGTGCGTTGAAATCAGGATGCAGTGTGAAATACTCTTCCTGTCCTCTCTGGAGAGAAGAGGAAAGGAGTATTTTTTCTGTCTCTCGGTTATAGATAGATAAAGTTGTGCCCAATAGTAATGGGACAGGAAGTGATAACTGGCGCCTCCTGTCTAATGTGGTGGGTAGCAGATAACTGCATGTGGGGGGTAGTGTTCCTTGTAAGGATTCTGGGGCCTTCAGTTACAGTGGTTCCAGCTGAAAAGCAATAGGGTTTCATTTGTTTTCAGTCATCTAAGCATTATTCTTCCTCAGGACTGACTCGGTTTGTCTGTTACACTGTATAATTATCATTGCTGTGTATATATTGAAGAGCATTTCACATGTTTTGAAATGTAGTATTAAAATGACTTAAAACTGTCACCGCCTTAGTTTCAGTTTTAGGATGCAGTTCTTGCTAATTCCTTCTCTTCCTCTCTGATCCTAATAATTGAAGTCAGTAATTGCAAAACAAACAAACGAACACAAAAAAAAACACACACAAAAAACACAAAAAAACCCAAACCGTGTTTTGGATATCACTTTTCTTCAGGATAGTTATTGGTTTCAGTATCTCACTATTTCACTAATAACTATTTTCATAGCATAATTTTAACATGTAGTCTTTGAATATTATAAATTCTAAAAGATTAAAGAAGAAAATTGGGAAAGGGGTTAAAAGAGCTCATGAAACTCTGCTGCCCTTGTAATCTGATTATAAGAACTCTACGTATAGAGTTTCAACTGCAAAATTGTTCCAGATTTCCTTTCTTTTTCCTAATGTAGCTTATTAGTTTTTAGTCATATTATGTATAAATAAATAATTATTCTTTATCATAGAAGTGAAATCATTTCTTAGCTCCACAGAGCACACTTTTCTTTGAGGGGTCGGGGAGGGGCAGAGAGAAAGGGAGAAAGAATCTTAAGCAGGCTCCACACTCAGCACAGAGCCTGGCGTGAGGCTCAATCCCATGACCCTGGGATCATTACCTGAGCCGCAATCAGGAGTTGAATGCTTAACTGACTGAGCCACCCACATGCCCCCGACAGAGCACACTTCTAGTGTTAGTCAGACTCTGTTTCCTTTCTAATGGATGCAGTAAAGATAAGTACTTTATTCATAGATTCCATGTGTAAATCTAAAGCTCTGTGAACTAAATTTCTTATCAAGTAACACTTTGGTTTTCCGTTTCCATTAACAAGTCTCTTTAGAAAATCCGAAGTTATGGGAAAACCATTGCTACTTCTTATTTTGCTAAAACTAGTAATGTGTCTTATCTAGGCTTTTCTTAAACTCATGATGAGTAAGAGGAAGCCAGGCTCAGTTAGTATTTAGCACCGATGGCCTGTCACAGAAAGGTCTGTGCAGAAATAGGATTGGTGTGTGGAGAGAAACGTAGAGATAAATGCAGTGAGTCTCTTGTGTAGTTAATAATAAAATTTCATTGTTGAACCCTGACCTGAAAGACCTGTTTTCTTTAGTTTAATCAAGAAATAAAACGAGTTCCTCTAAGAGAAGAACCTATATTAGCTATTTTGTAACACAGAGTGTATTTTTTTTTTTTCCTCTTTTTCTGTTCTAAACTTTGAAATCAATGAGCTTGGAGAAAATAAAATCTGTTTTTCAAGGTCCTGCAGAATATGTTTGTAAATATATTTTCATCCATGGCTGGTAATGAAAAGATAGTTGTTTTGTTGCTCTCTTAGAGTTCACATATAGGTGGCAAAGATTAGGAGCTTTTCTGCTGAGGCCACAAGAAGAAACAGATCTAAGTTGTCAAAGAAGAGCCTAGATCAGAAGAGTAAGAATGTCATTGACTATCATTGTTATGAGTTGCTCCTTCTTAGGGAACGTACCATCTCCTCTAAGGATCTGTTGTTTTTTGTTTTTTTTTTTCAATGTAGTTAAGTTTTTTAAGTTTATTTATTTATTTTTGAGAGTATGCACCAGAGACCATGAGTAGGGGAGGGGCAGAGAGAGGGAGAGAGAGAATCCCAAGCACACTCCGTTCTCACAAACTGGGAGAACCTGAGCCGGAATCAAGAGTCGGATGCTTAACTGACTGAGCCACCAAGGTGCTCCTCTCCTCCGAAGACCTTGAGGATTGTTTAGATGCAATCTATCTGAAATAGATAATAGATGTAGGTGAATTTGCATGGGAATCCATCTTTTTCTAACATAAATTTTCATATTAGATATATGTAGATGTTTGGTAAATCAATGAGTGAATTAAAAAATAATTTTCAAATACAAATGTCAGAATATGAAAATGGTGACAGAAATCGGGGTCCCAGCTCTAACGTACAAGGAGCACTTGTTGTTACAGTTAAAGGTTTCTAGATTGGAACCAGTGAATTGAATCATAAGAGATTAGCAGAAACAACAAGTTTAAATGGAGAAAGCACATGGACCTTAATTAGTGAAATTGCCAATCGATTGCCTGGTTCTCCAGTTGTTCTGTAAAAATATCCATAAAGTAGGATAGGATTATTATTAATGCCATCACTAGTATCATTAATATAGGTCTTTGAAAAAAAAATTTTTAATGTTTATTTTTGAGACAGAGAGAGCACGTGTGTGAGCGAGCCGGGGAGGGGCAGAGAGAGAGGGAGACCCAGAATCCAAAGCAGGCTCCAGGCTCTGTGCTGACAGCACAGAACCTGATGTGGGGCTCAAACCCACAAACTGTGAGATCATGACCTGAGCTGAAGTTGGACGCCTCACCAACTGAGCCACCCAGGCACCCCAGTATAGGTCTGTTTTCAATGTAAATCTTGGATCCTTTGCTGAAAATGCTTTCGGGTAGGTATTTCACTGCCTAATTACTTTAGTTACCTGTTGCTGAGTAGCTAACCACTGTAAGGCCTGATGGCCGGCAGCAACAACTGGAGGCATTTGGGTATCTCTCGGATCTGTGAGTTGACTGGACTCAGGTGGGTATTTCTTCTGGTCTCTTTTGTGCCATTGCAGTTACATGGCCTCTGGGGCTGGAGTCATGTAGAGGCCCTGCTGGGGTCAGCGGGGTCAGGCTCCTCTCCTTCCCTGTATAGTCTCAGAGCCTCTCCTTTCCACATGGCCTCTCCACAATCTCTCCATCAGGCAGACTTCCTACTTAGTGGCTTATGGATTCCAAGTGGGAGGAAACAGAAGCTACCAGACATTTCAGAAATGAAGCCTGGTCTGGCCTTGTGTAACTTCTGAATTCCATTGGCAAGTGCAGGTCACTGGCTTACTCTGTTACAGCCTGGAGGGGGCAAGGGCATGAGGCTAGATTTGTGGGAGGCTATTTGTAGAGATGAACTACTACAGTAATATGCCTTCAGATACTTTGTTTCAGACTGTAATGTTAAGTATGTGCTAATGAGCTGAAGCTCCAATTCTAGGGGTGTTGAGGTTCACTAAGCGAGACTTTCCGCAAGTATGTGGTCAGCAAGCAGGGCAGAAGAAGGACTGTACTGCAGAGGCTGGTACTATGAGCACATCACCTATTTCAGTCTTGACCAAAACGCGGCCGGGTAGTCAACTGTCTCCTGTTTGGGGAGGGACATCTGGCTCACAGGGCAACTGGGCTTCCCTGGGCAGGAACTTGGTGTGGAGTCCCTCTTGCCGGTTCTGCCCACCCACCCCAGTGTCTCCAGGAGGGGAGGGGGGAGCACTTTCTGGGGTGGGGTTAGTGCTTGGAGGGTGGGGAAGAGCTCTCTCCCATTATCCTCTTTGGCGATAGAGCTATACTTAGTGAATATCCACCACCGAGATGTCAGGGACCTTAGAGATCATCAGGTCTAACCTCTGACCCATGAACTCCATCTCCATCTTCCTCTAGCACTGTCTTCAGCAGGCTAGAAACAAAACTCTGCTTTTTTTTTCCATGAAGTACGACAAACAATTGCTTCTTTAGAAACCGTCTTTTTGGGTAAGTGTGCATGGTGGCATGCAGACTTCCCAGGCCCTGATTCTCACCTGGCTGTTGTTGCAGAACGTGCAAATAGAAGCATTCACCAACTGAAATGTGCCCTGAGAGAAGGTGATGTCACCGTTGGAGAAGATGCTGCAGGTCCCAGAGTGGAAAATGAGGAAAATGAGGAAAATGAGAAAAATGAGGACGCTGGGACTGCCTGGCACGAACTGCGACACAGCCATGCCGGTGAGTGTGGATGGATAACAGCCCTGGTCTGAATGACACACCGAGAATATTCTCCACCCCGTACAGTAACAACTCCAGTCCACCCTCTGCTCTACTGCTAGGCTTTTCTTCCTCAGACACAAACCAACTACTATAATCCTCTTGCTGAATATTTTGTTAATGTTTATTTATTTTTGAGGCAGAGTGCCAGTGGGGAGGGGCAGAGAGAGAGGCAGACACAGAATCCGAAGCAGGCTCCAGGCTCTGAGCTGTCATCACTGAGCCTGATGCAGGGCTCAAACCCACAAACTGTGAGATCATGACCTGAGCCGAAGTCAGACACTTAACTGACTGAGCCATTCAGGCGCTCCTTAATATTTTTCCTTTGACTTCGTGATGCCTATAGGCTGAAGTCCCAATTCCTTTGTGTGTCTTAGCAATATTTTCTTAAGAGGCTCCAAGATACCTCTTCAGCCTCATTTTTCTGTCCTCCTCCCAGCCACCCATCTTGCAAGGCATGTTCTAGTGCATACCAACCTTCTGGCCCTGCTTCTATGCTCTTGCATATGCCACGCCCTCCAAGTGGGATTTTTCGGACCCTTTTCTGCTTGGTAATCTTCTGTTCATCCTTCACAGTGTTAGCTCCTCCATAAAAACAGGCATGATTGGGGCGCCGGGGTGGCTCAGTTGGTTGAGTGTCCGGCTTCGGTTCAGGTCATGATCTCGTGGTTTGTGGGTTCGAGCCCCAGGTCGGGCTCTGTATTGACAGCTCAGAGCCTGGAGCCTGCTTCAGATTCTGTGTCCCCCTCTCTCTCTCCGCCCCACCCCTGCTTGTGCTCTGTCTCTCTCTGTCTTTCAAAAATGGATAAACATAAAAACAAATTAAAAAAAAACAGGCATGATTAGGCGCTTCCTCTTCTTACAGCACTACGTGTAGCTGCTGCTCTACATGTGAACTTACTATATCGTCTTATATCTGTCAGTGGATCTCTCTTGCTCGGTGGATTCTTAGCTCTTAAGTGGTAGAGATTTTCTCATGTTTGCCTTCGGATCCCCAGTCCATGGCACAGTTCTTGATGCCTAGAACATGTTTAAACAATATTTGTTACGTGGATGGAAGCATGGATGGGTGATGATAAGCCCCTGCAGTAAGGCTGATGAAACCATTGTGTTTGCTCTCCAGTTAATCAGCTCAAAGCTTTGTTGCGCCAACAAGCAACTAAGGAAAGTGAGGTGTCTCCATCAAGAAGGCGAAAAGTGTCCCCTCTGGTAAGTATCAACGTCTGCAACCTGACAGGAGCATTGTCTCTGTGTTTTAACTCCACAATGTCGTTTCAGTAGTACATTTTGTCGATAGATTCTGAGCAAGACATTCTAATAATGTAAAGCATTGAAAGGAATTATCTTTCCTCTGATTATTTTGGCTGAAGAAGAGGCAGAGGGAATCCTGAGTTTTAAATCTATTGTGTGCTTGAAACATGTAAGTGAGGAAACAGTTTGGAAAAGTTACTTTGCAACTGTTAGCAAATATAAAAAAGGAACAATATATGGAAAAGAATTGCCTTTTCCATAGGCTTCCATTGCCTTTTCAACAGGTTCCTATTGATATCCTATCATTTTTAGAATTTACTTAATTGTATATCTAGCTGTCCTTTGTAATATTTGTCTATTTTGAATGTCAAAGCCAAAGTATGCAATCTTATTCTGCATTTTTTAATTCATGCATTAAAATACATGGTTATAAAATTGCACAAAATGAGAAGCTATATTCTATTTTTGTTTGAAGTTGTTTTTTTTTTTTTAATTTTTTTTTTCAACGTTTATTTATTTTTGGGACAGAGAGAGACAGAGCATGAACGGGGGAGGGGCAGAGAGAGAGGGAGACACAGAATCGGAAACAGGCTCCAGGCTCTGAGCCATCAGCCCAGAGCCCGACGCGGGGCTCGAACTCCCGGACTGTGAGATCATGACCTGGCTGAAGTCGGACGCTTAACCGACTGCGCCACCCAGGCTCCCCTTGAAGTTGTTTTTTATTGCTATTGCTTTAGCAGAGTGAATTATTCCTGATTGAGGCAGTATGATACACTAAAGCCTGGGATAGATGTGAGGGAGGGAGAGGATTTGGCCAGATTTAAATGGCCAAAATAACAGTCTAGCCTTTAGGTGTATCTAAGGCCTACTGTGTACTTTCTAGAAGGATATTGTGTCTCCCAGGGTTTCTGTAACAATAAGATAAGAGTATATATACTTAAAATTCTTTATGAACCTGTGAAGTGTGACACAAATAGAACTTTTCATAGTAGCAATAACTACCTTGCATTTTCAGTGTGTGTGACAGTTAGATACCAAGGCTATTTGCTAGAAACCATGGAGACACGTCACTTTCTCTACTCACAGCCGAAATGTCATAACCGTACCCCTATATTAACACTTCATTCCAGCCTGACACATACCTTCCTGCTTAATTCCCACTCTGGAGAAATGTACTACATATGCCTATTCAATATTTACGGCTCTCAATTATAATTTTAATACAACATTTCACCATTAAGTAAATGTATTACTGTTGCCACCTAGCTTCTAGAATGCTCTTCAGTAGACAGGGTGGGGTACTTTCAAGTCTAGTAGATGAAGTTGCTGTATCTGTTGAATGCTCAGACACGCTGATTAGCATTTTAAAGCTACAAAGCAGCAGCAGGATTGAACCTGGAGAGTGGGAGGAGCCTCATCAAGAGTATCATCAGAGCAGTATGTGCAGCATGTACATTACAGATGCACAGGTCTGTGTACATGGAGCCACGTGGAAGGATTACAAGCCACAGTAATAATAAGCAGCTTTTGAAGGTTTAGATCCACTTTTATTTGTGAAGTTTATTTATCTATTTGGAGAGAGGCAGAGAGAGTGCGAGCGGGGGTAGGGACAGAGAAAGAGGGAGAATCCCAAGTAGGCTCTGCATGGTCAGCGCAGAGCCCAGTGAGGGGCTCAAACTCACGAAACCGTGAGATCATGATCTGGGCCGGAATCAAGAGTTGGACGTTTAACCGACTAAGCCCCCCAGGTGCCCCTAGATGCACTTTCATAGCCCATATGCCGTACTGGAAATAAGGGGCTGTATGGACAGTGAAATCGAGACACGGTTGAGAAGGATTTTATGGCTTTTTGAAATGTGGATATCCAGACTATGATAAATCCTTCAAAATATATACAGGTGATTATATTTTCCACAGAGTATTAGCTTGTGTTTTTTTTTTTTGTTTGTTTGTTTTATTTTGTTTTATTTTTACACAGACTGTCCTTTATGTGCCCAGAGTGATATTTAATTCTTATTTGCCATATTCTGGACCCATTTCTATTAATATACCTTTACTATAATGAATTGCTTTCTATTCACAACAGATCATCCATTTAATTAAAGTTATTTTGATTTTTAAATTTCTTAAATGTTCCAAGAAGCAAAACTCTACTTAATTATTCTGCCGTGAGAGCTGGTACTTTGTTGTCGTCAGGAATTTCTGCCAGACTGAGAAATAGTGACTGGGTGTCTGATCTCAAGCTTTCTCTGGGTTCATCTATCTGGATGACTTTTCTGACTTCTTCTTTTCTTTACAAAATGTCATGGAATGATAAATGATTCTAGAAACCATTCTGCAATCATTCAAGGAGAAAGTAGGATATATATGATATTAAAGTCAATTCAGGAATGCTGCAGGAGTTCGCAGGAAGTCTCTTCTCTGGACTCCGGTGCAAGGGAACTCTTGAGTTTTCTCCAGTGTCTGCTTTAGCACTCTAGTTTTGGAGGCTCTGTGCCCCAGACCAGCAGGGTGTCCAATTGCCTTGAGTCAAAACTCAGAAACCACGTTTGGCTAATGTACTCCTTTGTAGAATTTTACCTCATTGACCCACCTGGCGGCAAATGCTTGTCTGAAGAATCCCTTCTTCCAGCAACTGTTCAGTTTTAGGCAGCAGTGCTCTTGCATGGCAGTTTCTTGAAGGGAGCTGTCCTTTTATCTCCGCATTACTGAATGGGACGTCCCATTTCCAGATGGCTCTAATGGGCAGTTTTTCCCAAGCCAATTAGACTAGTCCAGCATTCTTCCACTTGCCACTCTTTTTGTAAACACTTCCACTTTCCATCTTTAACACATGATATTGGTATCCTTGAATCTTATCTATGTGAAATTTATAGGATAGAGAAATGAACACTATTAGCCACATTGTGATCTCCTCGATGTTTATATGACATCAGTACTAAATTGAGTATGGAGGCAGTATTACCTGAGTCTCTGCTAAATCCAAACATGCTTAGTTTTTGTTTGTTTCTTGCCTTAGCTGGCGTCAGAAGATGAGGAAGCCAACGTGCCTACTATCCACAATCTTGTTCCGATCATCAATGACCAGTCTCAGTACATTCATCATTTAGAGGCAGAAGTCAAGTTCTGCAAGGTAAGTTTCTCATTAAAAATTTAAATGTAACTACATTAAAGTTTATATTAATGATACCTTATGTGAAAATTTGCTATTATTCGTCTTTATGTGTATTGCGATACATTTGACAATTATCACCCTTCCATGATTGAGGAGGCTGATGTGTTACAGGAGCTTCCCAAGCTGGGGAATGATTCTCCTGACCATGCCATTTATGATTGCTTAATTTCCCAGCCCATAACTATGTCTGATATTTTGATAATATGCTCTCACGTTTCAGAGTTTTTGCTTTCCACCCCATGTTCTTTAGCCCAGCTGATGGCACATGCTTGGGACAGTACAACCGGTCGGTCATCTTCCCACCTTGTCAGCCTACTGAGCACTGGTGCAGAAGCAGGAACTATAAACTGCAGACCAAGTCTATTCCATTGTCAGGGTGAAGGTTGTTCCCTTAGCTTTGAATAATGATGGCTCGTGGTCGTACTGATAGCAATGATTGAGAAACCAAATGTGTCCACTACGGCTTAAAACACCAGATGGTTCTATTGCTCAACTGTATGCAGTTTAGTAGTGTCACTAATGCCATTGGAGCTTTTCTGCCTTTCCAAACTAGGTTAGCATTTTAGTTTTTCTTTTTTTTTTTATTCATTACCAATGCATCTTGTATTATATATATAATTTTTAAATGTTTATTTATTTACTTAGAGAGAGAGAGTGCGCCAGCATTGGGGACAGGCAGACAGAGAGGAGAGAGAGAGAGAGAGAGAGAGAGAGAGAGAGAGAGAGAGAATCCCAAGCAAGCAGGCTCCATGCTGTCAGTGCAGAGCCTGGTGCAGGGCTCAGTCTCACAAACCATGAGATCATGACCTGAGCCAAAATCAAGAGCCAGATGCTTAACCGACTGAGCCATCCAGGAGCCCCTCGTGTATTATTTTTTTTACATTCTGGTTACTCTTCCAAGGTGCAAGTTGATATGTGCCTTCAGAAACCTTTAAACATTTCATTGTCTTGACTTTACAAAGACGTTCCTGATTTTAACAGATACAGTCATCATTGCACAGTGTTCTTGGATTACCAGAAAGGCTAAAATAATGTCCTAGGACTCATTCCAGTAATAAGCTCCTGTTAATCACTCAGATGCTGTGTGTAAAACTTAAAAAATATTGTAGTGGAGATAAAACTTCATCTCTACCCTCTTAGAGTTTACAGCTGGGACTTAGACTTAAATTAACATAAGGCAGATTAACAGGATGAAAGTATACACATTTGTTTTTATTGTTATTGAAGTATAACTGACATACAATATTATATTATTTTCAGGTGTACAACATATTGATTGAATATTTCCATATATTCAGTGCTCAACACAATAAGTGTAGTGACCATCTGTCACAATAAAACATTATTATAATATTATTGACTGTATTCTTTGAGCTATACTTTTCATATCTGTGACTTACTTATTTTATAACTGAAAGTTTATACCTCTTAATTCTCATTATCTACTTCATTCATCCCCCTACCCACCTCTCCTCTGACAACCACCTCTCTGTATTTAAGAGGCTGTTGGTTTGTTTCTTTATTTTGTTTTTTAGATTCCGTGTATAAGTGAAATCATATGGTATTTGTCTTCCTCTGTCTGATTTATTTCACTTAGCATGATACCCTCTAGGTCCATCCATGTTGTCACAAATGCAAGATCTCATTCTTTTTTGTGGCTAAGTAATATTTTATGGCTAAGTAATATATATATATATACATGTATGTATATATGTGTGTGTGTATGTACACATGCATATGTATGTATACACATACACACACACGCACACACAGCCTGCACATCTTCTTTATCCATTCATATATCAATGCACACACTTGGTTGCTTCCATATCTTGGCTATTGTAAATACTGCTGCAGTAAACAGAGATGTGCACATATCTTTTTGGATTTGTGTCAGTTTTGGGGGCAGATATCCAGCAGTGGAATTACTGGATCATATGGTATTTCTAATATTAATGTTTTGGGGAATCTCCATGCTGTCTTCCACAGTGACTACACCAATTTACATTCCCACCAACAGCGCATGAAGGTTCCCGCTTCTCCACATCCTCATCAACACTTGTTGATTCTTGTCTCTGATACTATCCATTCTGACTGGTGTGAGGTGATATCTCATTATGGTTTTGATTTTTTTCCCCCCCTGATGATCAGTGATGTTGAGCATCATTTCATGTGTCTATTGGCCATCTGCATGTCTTTGGAGAAATGTCTATTCAGGCCCTCTGCCTATTTTTAAATCAGGTTATTTATTTTGATGTTGAGTAGTGTAAGTTCTTTATAAATTTTGGATATTAACCACTTACCAGATATATCATTTGCACATCTCTTCTCCCGTTCTCTAGGTTTCCTTTTTGTTTTGTTGGTAATTTCCTTTGCTGTGCAAAAGCTTTTTATTTTGGTGTAGTCCCAATAGTTTGTTTTTGCTTTTGTTTCCCTTGCCTGAGGAGACATATCCATAAACGTGTTGCTAATAAAAGAGATTACTGCCTATGTTTTATTTTTTAGAAATTTTATGGTTTAAGGTTTCACATTCAGGTATTTAATCCATTTTGAGTTTATTTTTGTGTATGGTATAGGAATGTGGTCCATTTTCATTTTTTTCATGTAGCTGTCCAGTTTTCCTAACACCATTTATTGACAAGACGTCATTTCCCTGTTGTATATTCTTGCCTCTTTTGTCATAGATTAAGTGACCCTATAGGTGTGTTTATTTCTGGGCTCTCTATTCTGTTCCATTGTTCTATGTGTCTGTTTTTGTGCCAGTACTATACTATTTTGACTACTATAGCTTTGTAGAACTTCTTGAAATCTGGGATTGTGATACCTCCAGCTTTGTTCTTCTTTCTCAAGATTACTTTGGCAATGCGGGGTCTTTTGTGGTTCTGTACAAATGTTAGGATTATTTATTCTAGTTCTGTGGAAAATGATATTAGTATTTTGATAGAGATTGCTTTGAATATGTAGGTTGCCTTAGGTAGCATGGACATTTTAACGATATTTATTCTTCAAATCCATGAGCATGGTATAGCTTTTCTATTTGTATCTTTTTCAGTTTCTTTTATCAGTGTCTTATAGTTTTCAGAGTATAGATCTTTCATCTCCTTGGTTTAACTTATTTCTAGGTATTTTATTCCTTTTGGTGCAATTGTAAATGGGATTGTTTCAGTAGAAGTTTTATGTAACATGGGAGACCTCATAAGGAAATGATGTCTGAAAGAAATGGCAAAACCTAAATGCTTTTATACGTTGAACAAAGAGAGGCAGTGTGGAAACATAACTAAAATATATGGGGAGGTTAAAGGAAGATGAGTTATTTTTATGAGGTCTGTTTGCACAGATGCCTCTCAGCCTCCACTCCCTGTCTCTGGTGATAAGAATGTTTCTTTCCTCCTGATACGGGGAGGCCATCTTTCACATGGGAGTTTTATCTCCTGCTTTCAGGAAAAAAAGGGGAAGTCAGAGCACTCTTTTTGTATTTGCTGTTTTTCAAGTGTCTTTAACTCAAAATAATTCTTATTCCAAAGTGGCATATTTTGGGGTGGCAGATTTTGCCACCCTTCAATATAAATTGTAATAAATTTACCATCTGGTCAAGAAGAGAGTACTAATGTCTATGAGCACCATAGCAACACTATAGAGAGTATAATGTAGTCTGTATTCTGTAATATAAAATGTAATTATAATAAGAGTAGAAAGGTACTAAAATCTGGAGTTTTGGGAGATATTTTTCTGGGAGAGAGCAATCTTAAAAGAGTAAGATCATTTAGATCAGCAGAAGTGGGGTGAAAGAGTTCCATAGAGAGAACAGCAACACTGAAAGGATATACTCAGGATGAATAGGGTTTATTTATGGGGGCCATGAGGCATCTATTCTAAATTTCTGCAGTAGAGGATTCTGTTAGAAATTATTAAAACTATGCTGAGCTGGGAAAATGGAAGATTACAAAAGCCTTGAAAGGTAGACGGAGTACGCATTTGGTATGTTTTAACAAGAGAGTAACAGAATAAAAGTAACATTTAAGGGCTTAGAGATATTTTATTAATTTTTACAATTTTTTATTTAATAATAATTAATTTTTATATCCTTTTTAAATGTATTTTTTAAAGATTTTATGTATTTTCTTTTTCTTTTTTTTAAATTTTATTTTAAGTAAACTCCATGCCACACTTGGGGCTTGAATACACAACCAAGAGATCAAGACTCATAAGTTCTACCAACTGAGCCAGCCAGGGACCCCTAAGTTTTTACTTAAATTCTAGTTAGTTAACATATAGTGTATTAGTTTCAGGTGTACAATATTGTGATTCAACCCTTCCATACAATACCCAGTGCTCATCACAAGTGTACTCGTTAATCCTCATCACCTATCTAACCCATCCCTCCCTCCCCGCACTGACCTCCTCTCTCTCTGGTAACCATCAGTTTGTTCAGTATAGCTAAGAATCTGTTTCTTGGTTTGCCTCTCTCTTTTTTTTTTTTCCTTTGCTCATTTTTTTTGTTCTTAACTTCCACATATGAGTGAAATCATATGGTATTTGTCTTTCTCTGAGTGACTTATTTCCCATAGCATAATACTCTGTAGCCATAGCATAATACTCTGTAGCTCCATCCATGTCATTGCAAATGGCAAGATTTCAATCTTTTTTATGGCTGGGTGATATTCCATCATGTATCTATACCATGCATTTATCCATCCGTCGATGGATACTTGGGCTCTTTGTATAATTTGGCTCTTGTAGATAATGCTTCTATAGACTTTGGGGTGCATGTATCCGTTTGAATTGGTATTTTTGTATTCTTTGTATAAATAGTTACTAATGCAACTGCTGGAACTAGGGTAGTTCTATATTTAACTTTTTGAGGAACCTCCATTCTGTTTTCCAGAGTGGCTACACCAGTTACATTCCCCCCAACAGTGCAAGAGCGTTCCCCTTTCTCCACATCCTCGCCAACATCTGTTGTATCTTGTGTTGCTGATTTTAGCCACTCTGACAGGTGTGAGGTGACATGTCATTGTAGTTCTGTATTGTAGCTTTGATGTGTATTTCCTTGATGGTCAGTGATATTAAGCATATTTTCATGTGTCTGTTGGCCATCTGCGTGTCTTCTTTGGAAAAATATCTGTTCATGTCTTCTGCCCATTTCTAATTGGATTATTTGTTTTTTGAGTATTGAGTTTTATAAGTTCTTTATATATTTTGGATACTACCTCTGTATCAGATGTCATTTGCAGACATCTTCTCCCATTACATAGGTTGCCTTTTAGTTTTGTTGATTGTTTCTCTCACTGTGCAGAAGCTTTTTATTTTGATAAAGTCCCAATAGTTTATTTTGCTTTTGTTTTCCTTGCCTGAAGAGGCATATCTAGAAAGAAGTTGCTATGGCCAGCGTCAAAGAGGTTACTGCCTATGTTCTCCTCTAGGATTTTTTTTTTTATCAGTTTCAGGTCTCACATTTGGATAGTTAATAATCCATTTTGAATTTATTTTTGTGTTTGGTATAAGAAAGTGGACCAGTTTCATTCTTTTGCATGTTGCTGCCCAGTTTTCCCAACACCATTCATTGAAGAGACTGTCTTTTCCCCATTGGACATTCTTTCCTGCTTTGTCAAAGATTAATTGACCATGTACTGTGGGTTCATTTCTGGGTTTTCTACTCTGCTCTATTGATCTATGTGTCTGTTTTTGTGCCAGTAACATACTGTTTTGATCAGTACAGCTTTGTAATATAATTTGAAGTCCGAAATTGTGATGCCTCCAGCTTTGCTTTTCTTTTTCAAGGTTGCTTTGGCTATTTGAGGGCTTTTGTGGCTCCATACAAATTTTAGAATTGTCTGTTCCAGCTCTGTGAAAAATGCTGTTGGTATTTTAATACGGGTTGCATTAAATGTGTAGATTGCTTTGGGTACTATAGACATTTTAACAATATTTGTTCTTCCAATCCATGAGCATGGAATATCTTTTCATTTCTTTGTGTCCTCTTCAGTTTCTTTTACCAATGTTTTATAGTTTTCACAGTACAGGTCTTTCACCCCTTTGGTTAGGTTTATTCCTAGGTATCTTATTTCCTATTTTCCTTATTTATCCTATTTTTAATTTCTTTGATCTCTACTCTAATTTTTATTATATCTTCTTTGGATTGAATTTTCTCCCCCTTTTTTGAAAGTTTCCTAAGACAAAAGCTTAGATTACTGATTTGGAATCTTTCTTCTTTTCTAATGTTTTTCACTAGTTGTGAAATCTTGATTAGTTGTATTTCCATTTTTATTTCGTTCAAAATATTTTAAAATTTTCCTCAAGACTTTGTCCTTGACCTGTATATTATTTAGAAGTGTTGTTTAGGGGCGCCTGGGTGACTCAGTCGGTTAAGCATCCGACTTTGGCTCAGGTCATGATCTCGTGGTTTGTGAGTTCAAGCCCCACCTTGGACTCTGTGCTGACAGCTCGGAGCCTGGAACCTGCTTTAGATTCTGTATCTCCCTCTCTCTCTCTCTCTGCCCCTCCCTGGTTCTAGCTCTCTCTCCCTCTCTCAAGAAATGAATAAACATTAAAAAAAAATTAAGAAGAAATGTTGTTTAATTACCAAGTATATTGGAAGTGTTCCAACTCTCTTTCTGTTATTGATTTCTAGTTTAATTCCATCGTCATCTGAGAACATACTTTTTATGGTTTCTATTCTTTTTAATTTGTTAAGGTGTGTTTTTACACCCAGGATGTGATTGGTATGTCTTGGTGAAATGTTCTGTTAGCTTGAGAAGAATGTGTATTCTGTTGTTGAATAAAGTGTTCTGTAAATGCCAAATTAGATCCGGTTGATTGATGGTGCTGTTCAGTTCAACTATATTCTTACTGATATTTTGCCAATCTGCAAGATCTCTGGGTCTTTTCAGTTATTGACAGAGGGATATTGAAATCTCCAGCTTATATAGTGGATTCCTCTGTTTCTCTGTACAGTTCTATCAGTTTTTGTATCGTGTATTTTGATGCTCTATTGTTAGACACAAACACGTTGAGGATTATTATGTCTGCTGGGAGAATTGACCCCTTTATCACTGTGTGATGCTCCTTTTTATCCCTTATATTTTTATTTGGTATGAAGTCTGTTTTGTGTGAAATTAATGTAGCTACTCCAGCTTTCTTTTGATTTGTGTTAGCATGGTATATCTCTCTCTATCCATTTACCTTTAATCAATCTGTGTCTTTATATTTAAAGTCGACTTCTTATGGACAACATATACTTGTGTACTGTTTGTCATTCACTCTTACAGTCTCTGATTTTTATTGGTGTATTCAGACCATGGACATTTAAAGTTATTACTGATATAGTTGGATAATATCTACCATATTTGTTACTGTTTTCTACTCATTGCCCTTGTTTGTTCTTTCTTTCTTTCTTTCTTTCTTTCTTTCTTTCTTTCTTTCTTTCCTTCCTTCCTTCCTTCCTTCCTTCCTTCCTTCCTTCCTTCTCTTCTACTCTTTTTTTGCCTTCTCTGGTTTTAAGTGAGTATGTTATATGATTGCAGTTTTTTCCTCTCTTAGCATACCAGGTGAACTATTTTTACTTTTGTAAGTAGCTGCCCTTGAGTTTGCAGTCACACTGATCAATAATCAAAGGCTGTTGTCAAATAGCTCTATACCACTACATGGGTAGGGCAAGGTCCTTGTAAGAGAGTGTTTCCAATCCCTCCCTCCTGTCCTCTACAACATTGCTGGCATTCATTTCAATTATTCATACACTGTAATCACTATATATAGTGCTACTACTGTGATTTGAGCAAACTGTTATATGTTAGATCAGTTAATATTAAGAAAAATAAAATATTTTATCAGCATATAATCCTTTTCAAATGCTCTTTCTTTTTTTTATGTAGACCTGAACTTATAAGTTGTATCATTTTCCTCCTTTCTGAAGAAGTTCTTTTAACATTTCTTGCAAGGCAGGTCTGCTGAAGACAAATTTCCCCAATTTTTATTTATCTGAGAAAGTTTTTATTTTCCCCCTCACCTTTGAAGGTTAATTTGCCTGAATATACAATTCTAGGTTGGTGGGTTTTTTTTCCTTTTAATACTTTAAATATTTCATTCCATTGTCTTCTTGCTTACATGGTTTCTGAAGAGTAGTCCAATATAATTCTTATCTTCTCTGTAAGTAAGGTTGCTTTTTTTTTTTAAATTCTGATTTCCTTGAAGATTTTCTGTTTGTCTTTGATTTTCTGCACTTTGAATGTGATATGCATAGGTGTAGATTTTTTTGTTATTTTATCCTTCTTGATGTTCTCTGAGCTCCCCTATACCTTTCTCTATAGGTATAGACTTTCTGCACTTTGAATATACTATGCATAGATATAGATTTTTTAAAATTCTTTTTTAACATTTATTTATTTTTGAGAGACAGAGAGAGACAAGAGTGTGAGGGGAAGAGAGAGAGGGAGACACAGAATCCAAAGCAGGTTCCTGGCTTTGAGCACAGAGCCTGACGCGGGGCCTAAACTCATGAACTACGAGATCATGACCTGAGCCGAAGTCAGACGCTTAACTGACTGAGCCACCCAGGCACCCCGATTTTTTTTTGTTGTTGTTATTGTTGCTGCTTGATGTTCTCTGAGCTTCCTGGATCTGTGTTTGGTGACTATCATGTTGGAAAATTCTAGGTCATTATTCCTTCAAATATTTTCCCTTTTGTCACCTTTTATAATTGTCCCGCATTGCTTGGATCTTCTCTTCTGTCTTTTTCATTCTTTGTTCTCTTTGTATTTACTTTTGGGAAGTTTCTATTGGCAGTTCTTTAAGCTCACTGATTCTTTTCTTGGTTGTGACCAGTCTATTATTAATGAGCCCATCAAAGGCATTTGTCATCTCCATTACAGTGTTTTTGATTTCCAGCACTTTTATTCTTTCTTAGAGTTTCCATGTCTGCTTATATTGCCCATCTGTTCCTGCATGTGGTCTACTTTTCCCATCAGACCCTTTAACACTTAATGTATCAATCATAATTATTTTAAACTCCCAATCTCATAATTCCAAGATCACTGCCATATTCAAGTCTTGTTCTGAGCTTGCTTAGTCTCCTGAAACTGTGCTGTCTTTTCATGTGCTTTCTAATTTTTTGTTGAATACTGGACATGATATAGTAGAAGGAACTGAGGGAATAGTTTTTTAGTGTGAGATATTATGCTTTTCTTGGTAGGAGTTGGGCTGTGTTTACTGTTTTGTGTTATTATAGGTGTCAGAGGCTAAAATTTCCTCTAGTGTCCTGGTTTATGTCTCCCCTGTTATCTTTGGGCTTCCCTTGAGAATTCTTCTTATATATACTCTGAGATGTGTAATTTTACTGTATTCCTTTGTTATTTTACAGACACCCTTTTGATGTGGTGGTTAGATGTGGGAGCAAGGGAGGCATTTTATAGTTGTATGGTTAGGTTTCCATCTTTTTTTTTCTTTTTTTTTAATTTTTTTTTTCAACGTTTTTATTTATTTTTGGGACAGAGAGAGACAGAGCATGAACGGGGGAGGGGCAGAGAGAGAGGGAGACACAGAATCGGAAACAGGCTCCAGGCTCTGAGCCATCAGCCCAGAGCCCGACGCGGGGCTCGAACTCACGGACCGCGAGATCGTGACCTGGCTGAAGTCGGACGCTTAACCGACTGCGCCACCCAGGCGCCCCAGGTTTCCATCTTTTAATGAGTCTGTGCCCCTTAGCTTTGACCTTCACAAGTGCTTCTCAGTCATCCTCTCATCTTTTTTTTTTTTCAATTTATATATTTTGAGAGAGAGAGAGTATGCATGGGGGTAGGGGCAGAGAGAGAGAGGGAGAGAGAATCCCAAGCAGGCTCTGCACTGTCAGCGTGGAGCCCGAGGTGGGCCTTCAACTCACGAACTATGAGATCATGACATGAGCTGAAATCAAGAGTTACATGCTTAACCAACTGAGCCACCCAAGTGGCCTCACCCTCTCATCTAACGTGCAGTGAGAAGGCTTGAGTGAGCTGGAGTTGGGTATTTCCCTTCCCTCAGGTCACGTAGGTTCTGAAAAGCCCTAGCTGTTTAGGCTCTGGTAAAATAGTTTCTCTCGAGGCAGGCCTTTCTAAGAATAGAATGCTTTGGGCATACTTCACGGTAGCTATTTTTCCTCTCCTACTAGAGAAGATTGAGGGCATTTGTCTCTAGTCTTTACTGTAAGGACCTGGTAGTGTCCTAAAGATAAAACCCACAAAACTGTGACTGGGTCTTTCTGGCATTTTTAACTCTCAAACTGGTCCACCCTGAGCTTCTGGCATTTCACCAATCGCACTTGACCTTTCCCTCTCCTGGTACTGGTTTCCCTGGAAGTTTCTGCTCAGGTAGGTTGTGATGCTCAGAGACTGGTCTGTCTCTCAAATTTCGTGGATGGAAGTTTTCCCTGTGACCTCAGTTCTCTGACGGATTTCAGAAGAGTGGTTGATTTCTTGGTTTGTTCAGCTTTTCTCTTGTTGCAAAGATGAGAATGGTGTCTTCCAAGCTCATTATATGCCAGACCAAAAATTGCAAGTCTGCAATGTTTTTTTAATTATAGCTTTCAAGCTCAGATTTGGTTTTTGGGTTTTTTTCTGAACAAAATAATTGAAATAGAATTTGCATATATTGCTTAATATGTTTTTTTTTATTATACTGGTAATGAAGATTAAGGTAAATATTGTACCATCAGTGCATTGATTTTTTTTTGTGTGACATTTTTTTCAGAGAGTGAGACGCCACTCAATAGCTATTCTAATTGTTATTTATCTGTAATCATTTGTATTATTCCTCACCAGGCTAAGGAAGCTCTCTTAAAGAACTCTCTGCCAAACTATGTCACTCATAATTTCCCTCCATCTGGCTACCAATTCATGGATAACTATTCCAACTTTCCATGCCTTTCTGTCTCAGAGTCCTGTTATCTCTTTAATCACTCTGGGGTTCAACAAGTTATTAGCATTTGAGCATGAATAATAATATATCTTATTTTTCAGCAGTCTACCTTATTCTTAAAAGTCTTTTAGATAAGCCCTTTAATTAAAGCCTTTCTGAAGCCTACAAAAAAATTGTCAGAAATCACACATTTCTGTGATACGGCCATTAGCAGACCCTCTACTGTATTCCCTAGCCTCTTGTTTTGTTTGTTTGTTTGTTTGTTAGCTAGTGTTTGAGTTGCTTTATTTCTCTAAATATAATAATTCAGAAAATGGATAGAGAGCATAAGTTTTCCATGCTTTATAGCATGTTGGATCATTTAGTAAACAGCAATTAACAGTGCTTAAAAACGCTTACTGCATTTGCTATTTGTTTCTGCTTTTTACAGGAGGAACTCTCTGGAATGAAAAACAGGGTACAAGTAGTTGTGCTTGAAAATGAAAGTCTCCAACAAGAGCTGAAATCTCAAAGACAAGAGGAAGCAATGAGGGAACAAACACTTCTGGATGCATCTGTGAGCATTGGTTTTAAACCATAAATTATATTTTAGTTTGAACGTTCCTTCCTACCCTCCCCGACCAGCCTCTGAACTGCTGAAATCCTCCACTTGAAATTTGGCACATGTACTCTGCTGTTGCTCGCTTGGGCCTCAAAAATTAAGATTCGCCGTGGTGGGACGAATCCTCAAATGAAATGATGTAGCAATGCCTCATATCCACACTGGTTTCCTCCCTGAGCACACCGTTGATGTTTTTTCCATATGGAAACAGCAGGGTGAAGCAGGAAGTGCATTACATAGGAGGCACTCTGTTAAATCCAGAAACTGTATAACTGGAGCTTGGATTTCTGTTGTATTTCCCTAAGGGTTCCAATCGTGCTCTGAATTCTGATCAGTCTGATTGGCAGAATGGAGGAGCAGAAGGAACCCTGGCCCGAGGGTCCAGGGATCAGCATGTTAGTCTTCCCATTTTCCCTAACAAGCGGGTTAGCGAGTGATTTTACAGGGTTTTCCAACATGGCTTAACCTCATGTTCCTCTGTCTATTGGCAAATGGAGGGGATTCAGCTACATTAGCAGTTCTTAATCTTTCACGTGAGTGACAATCACTTGAGATATTTGTTGACCGTGCAGATTCCTGAGTGCCATCCCCTGAGAGTCTGATGCAGTCGGTCTGGGTTGAGACCTTGAGTCACAAAGATGAATGTGCCATATTTTGCAGAACAGTGGATTCGAGGATCTCTATAATTCTAGGACACAAAATTCTTGTGATGATACTTAAGTAGTGTTTAAACTCAGTATCTCCTTATGACTTTTCAGAGGTACTGTCACCTTAAAATTTTTACTTCCGCTTTTGCTGTAGGACACAGTTAATCAGAGCTTGTTCTGCTTTTTGAAACAAAGTCAGGGTTCCGTGGGGAAGTTTTGATACTTGCCTGCTGCAGCTTTACAGTGGATTTTGGCTTAGTCATCGTTAGCAAATCCGTCCTGTTAAGAAAAAGACACGCGTGTCTTAATGTTTTACCTAGGTGTCCTCTAATTTTTGACCTTGAAGTTTTTTAAATTTTCCTGACCTGATGTTTCATTTGTAATCCTTGAGGTCTGTGTTAGAATTTACTATTTAGAGGCAGCTGATTGTGTTAAATCTGAATGACAAAGTGGGCTGATCAGTGTTTCAGGTTATTTTTCTGCAGTACATTTCAGTTTGCGGTCAGCTGTTTTCCCTTACCTGGAAGGCTTTTTCTTAATATTTATATTATTATGTTATATTATTTATTATCAATGTTAGTCCTTAAAAGTTCCATCTTAATTGCTTATTCAATGTCAATTTAAGGTGATATAGCCATATAAAAAGTACTTAGAATTCAGTCATTTTGTTTTATTTTTTTTTTAATTTTTTTTTTCAACGTTTATTTATTTTTGGGACAGAGAGAGACAGAGCATGAACGGGGGAGGGGCAGAGAGAGAGGGAGACACAGAATCAGAAACAGGCTCCAGGCTCCGAGCCATCAGCCCAGAGCCCGACGCGGGGCTCGAACTCACGGACCGCGAGATCGTGACCTGGCTGAAGTCGGACGCCTAACTGACTGCGCCACCCAGGCGCCCCAGAATTCAGTCATTTTAAAAAATTAGTACATTCTTTTGGTTTTCTTCCCAATATGCAGTCACTTAGCAAACAGCTACTTGATTATTCATAGTCTTCAGTATTTATACAGTGGCAAGGAAGTGGAAGAAGGGGGAAGTGAAGTGAGAAAGGAAATCAGGCAGACAAGTGAAGCAGAGGGCAGAGAAGGGAGTAACACCAAAGGGGAAGGAGACAATGGTAAAAGTGCAACATGCTTTGCTACATGAACAAAGGAAACTAGCTGAAGTCAATTGCAGCCTCAATTATGGAAAAAACACAGCTGTCGAGAGTTATGTTTTAACATTCACATGAACTAAAATATAATGCAGAGGATCAAAATTATTGTTGCAGATATGTCAGGAGACCTTGATGTCTGTTTTAACGTTGGTCGTCTGTTACTTTGTAGATACAGAATTACTACCCGTACTGCTTTTTTTTTTTTTTTTTTTTTTTTTTAAGAGAGAGAGGGCTCAGGCTGGGGAGAGGGGCAAAGCGGGGAGAGAGAGAGAAAGAGACAGAGTCCTAAGTAGGCTCCACACTCACGTAGGGCTCGATCCCACAACCCTGGGATCAGGATCTGAGCCAAAATCAAGAGTCAGATTTTCAACCAACTCAACCAACCAGGCACCCCTACCCCCACTGCTTACTGCTTTTTGCTTGCGTAGGTGAAATGAGGCATTTCAGCAACATAAGCATGGTGCTATAATTCAGAGGGGTTTTTAAATTTAAATTCAAGTTAGTTAACATGTAGTGTAGTATTGGTTTCAGGAGTAGAATTTAGTGATTGATCATTTACATATAACACCTGTTATGCCCAGAAAGACCACTAGGGAGCCGAGTCAGATGCAAAAGCAAAAGACCCTTTATTCGAGCTAGCTCGAGCTCAATCCCCTACCTGCACCGACGCAGCGGTGAGATACCGGGGAGAGAGAGCGAGTTTCAAAAGGACAAAGGTTTTATAGGGGTCTAGGGGCAGTTGGTGAGGTAATGGCTGTGGCCTCAGCTGATTGGCTGGGGAAGGGTCGGAGTCCTGTTACGAAGGTCACTGGGCATGTTTTGATCAGGAAGTTTGAATGGGTGAGCGGAGGTTACTCAAGGGGAGGAGGCTGGTCTAGGTGAAGGACACAGAACAAGATGGAGTCAGCTGGCGTAGGCCCGCCCTTTCAACACCCAGTCCTCATCCCAGCAAGTGCCCTCGTTAATGCCCGTCACCCATTTGTTCCATCCTGCCACCTACCTCCCCTCCAGCAACCCTCAGTTTGTTCTCTGTATTTAACAGTTTCTTATGGTTGGGTGCCTGGGTGACTCAGTCAGTTAAGTGTCCAACTCTTGGTTTCAGCTCAGGTCATGAACTCATGGTTTGTGGGATTGAGTCCCATGTCAGGCCCATGCTGACAGCACAGAGCCTGCTTGGGATTCTCTCTCTCCCTCTCTCTCTGCCCCTCCCCAATTCATGCTCTCTCTCTCTCTCTCTCTCTCTCTCTCTCTCAAAATAAATAAACTTAAAAAAAAAAGATTCTTATGGTTTACCTCCCTCTCTGGTTTTATCTTATTTTACCTTCCCTTCCCTTATGTTCATCTGTTGTGTTTCTTAAATCCACCGATGAGTGAAATCATGTGATATTTGTCTTTGTCTGACTTATCTCTCTTAGCATAATACACTCTAGATCCATCCACATTGTTGCAAATAGCAAGATTTCATTCTTTTTGATTGCAGAGTAATATTCCATTGTATATATACACAACATCTTCTTTATCCATTCATGAGTCAATGGGCTTTTGGACTCTCAATAATTTGGCTGTTGTTGATAGTGCTGCTATAAACGTTGGGTTGCATG
This sequence comes from Herpailurus yagouaroundi, assembly GCF_014898765.1. Taxonomy (NCBI): domain Eukaryota; kingdom Metazoa; phylum Chordata; class Mammalia; order Carnivora; family Felidae; genus Herpailurus; species Herpailurus yagouaroundi. Next base: position 9,115,566 of record NW_024412436.1, read on the forward strand.
TGCCCCTTCAAATCAGCATTTTTGTATTCATTGGATAGATATGTAGTAGTGTGATTGCTGGGTCGTAGGATAGTTCTAGTTTTAATTTTTTGAGGCAACTCTGCACTGTTTTCCAGAGTGGCTGCACCAGTTTGCATTCCCACCAGCAGTGCAAAAGAGATTCTCTTTCTCCGCATCCTTGCCAACATCTGTTGTTGCCTGGGTTGTTAATGTTAGCCATTCTGACAGGTGTCAGGTGGTAGCTCATTGTGGTTTTGATCTGTATTTCCCTGATGATGAATGACGTTGAGCATCTTTTCATGTGTCTGTTAGCCATCTAGATGTCTTCTTTGGAGAGGTATCTATTCATGTCTTTTGCCCATTTCTTCACTGGATTACTATTAATTTTTTTTTTTTTTTTTGGGTGTTGAGTTTGATAAGTTCTTTATAGATTTTGGATACCAACCCTTTATCTGATATGTCATTTGCAAATATGTTGTCCCATTTCACAGGCTGCCTTTTAGTTTTGTTGATTGTTTCCTTTGCTCTATAGAACCTTTCTGTCTTGATGAGGTCCTAATAGTTCATTTTTGTTTGTGTTTCCCTTGCCTCTGGAGATGTGTCTAGTGAGAAGTTGCTGCAGCTGAGGTCAGAGAAGTAGCTGCCTGTTTTCTCCTCTAGGACTTCGATGGCTTCCTGTCTTACATTTAGGTCTTTCATCCATTTTGAGTTTAGTTTTGCATATCGTATAAGAAAGTGGTCTAGGTTTCATCTGCATGTAACTGTCCAGTTTTCCCATTTGCTGATGAAACTGTCTTTTTTCCATTGGATGCTCTTTCCTGCTTTGCCAAAGATTAGGTGGCCATACATCTGTGGGTCCATTTCTGGGTTCTCTATTCTGTTCCATTGACCTAAGTGTCTGTTTTTGTGCCAGTACCATACTTTCTTGATGATTACAGCTTTGTAGTACATCTTGAAGTCTGGAATTAGTTTTCATTTTCAGGATTGCTTTGGCTATTTGGGGTCTTTTCTGGTTCCATACAAATTTTAGAATTGTGTTCTAGCTCTGTGAAGAATGCTGATGTTATTTTGATATGGATTGCATTGAATGTGTAGAATGCTTTGGGTAATACAGACATTTTTGTTCTCCTAATCCATAAGCATGGAATGTTTTTCCATTTCTTTGTGTCTTCTTTAATTTCTTTAAGAAATGTTCCATAGTTTTCAGCATTCAGATATTCACTTCTTTGGTTAGGTTTATTCCTAAGTATCTAATAGGTTTTGGTGCAATTGTAAATGAGATCAATTCCTTGATTTCTCTTTCTGCTGCTTCATTATTGGTATATAGAAATGCAACAGATTTCTCAAAGTTGATTTTATATCCTGAGACTGTGCTGAATTCATATGTCAGTTCTAGTAGATTTTTGGTGGAGTTTTTCAGGTTTTCCATGTAGAGTATCATCTGTAAAGTGAAAGTTTGATTACTTCCTTGCCAGTCTGTATGCCTTTTATTTTTTGTTGTTGTTATCTGATTGCTGAGGCTAGGGCTTCCAGTATTATGTTGAAAAACAGTGGTGAGAGTGGACATCCCTGTCTTATTCCTGACCTTAGGGGGAAAGCTCTCAGTTTTTCCCCCATTGAAGATGATATTAGCTATAGGTATTTTGTATATGCACTTTATGATGTTGAGGTATGCTCCTTCTCTCCCTACTTTCTTGAGGGTTTTTATCAAGAAAGGATGCTGTATTTTGTCAAATGCTTTTTCTGCATGTATTGAGAGGATCGTGTGGTTCTTATCCTTTCTTTTATTATTTATTTTTTAAAATGTTTGTTTATATATTTTTGAAAGAGAGAGAGTGAGCAAGTGCATAAACAGGGGAGAGGCAGAGAGAGAGAGAGAGAGGCAGACACAGAATCTGTAGCAGGCTCAAGGCTCAAAGCTGTCAGCACAGAGCCCAACACGAGGCTTGAACCCACAAACTGTGAGATCATGACCTGAGCCTAAGTCAGACACTTAACAGACTGAGCCACCCAGGTGCCCCTTTATCCTTTCTTTTATTAATGTGGTATATCACATTGATTGACTTGTGGGTATTGAACCAGTCCTGCAGTCCAGGAATAAATCCCACTTGATCATGGTGAATAATTCTTTTAATGTATTGTTGGATTCAATTTGCTTGTATCTGGTTGAGAATTTTTCATCCATGTTCATCAGGGAAATTGGTCTGTCATTCTCCTTTTTAGTGGGGTTGTCTTTTTTGGAATCAAGGTAATGCTCGCCTCATAGAGTGAATTTGGTTCTTTCCATTTCTGTTTTTTGGAACAGTTTCAAAAGAATAGGTATTAATTCTTCCTTAAATGTTTGGTAGAATTCCCCTGGGAAGCCATCAGGCCCTGGATTCTTGTTTGTTGGGAGGTTTTGATTACTGATTCAGTTTCTTTACTGGTTATGTGTCTGTTCAAATTTTCTATTTCTTCCTTGTTTCAATTTTGGTAGTTTATATATTTCTGGGAATTTTTCTATTTCTTCTAGATTGCCAATTTGTTGGTATATAATTGCTCATAATATTCTCTTATGACTGTATTTCTGCAGTGTTGGTTGTGATCTCTCTCATTTGTGATTTTATTTATTTCAGTCTTTTCCTTTTTCTTTTTGATAAGTCTGGCTAGGGGGTATTTAATTTTTTTAATTCTTTCAAAGAACCAACTCCTAGTTTCATTGATCTGTCCTATGGTTTTTTTGATTTCGATATCATTGATTTCTTTTCTAACCTTTATTATCTCCCTTCTTCTGCTGTTTTTGGGTTTATTTGCTGTTTTTTTTTTTTTTTCCCCAGCTCCTTTAGGTATAAGGTTAGGTTCTGTATTTGAGACATTTCTTCCTTCTTTAGGTAGTCCTGGATTACTATATACTTTCCTCTTATGACTGCCTTTGCTGCATCCCGAAAGGTTTGAACTGTAGTGTTTTCATTTTCATTGGCTTCCATGTACTTTTTAATTTTCTCTTTAATTTCTTGGTTAACCCATTCATTCTTTAGTAGGGTGTTCTTTAATCTCCAAGTATTCGTGGTGTCTCCACATTTTTTATTGTGGTTGACTTAAAATTTCATAGCATTGTGGTCTCAAAATATGCTTGGTATGATCTCGATCTTTTTGTACTTGCTGAGGCCTGATTTGTGTCCCAGTATGTGATCTATTCTGGAGAATGTTCCATGTGCACTTGAGAAGAATATGAGTTCTGCTTTAGGATGTTCCGAATATTTCCGTTAAGTACATCTGGTCCAGTGTGTCATTCAACGCCATTGTTTCCTTGTTGATTTTTTGCTTAGATGATCTGTCCATTGTTGTAAGTGGGGTGTTAAAAGGCACTCGTATCATTGTATTATTATCAATGAGTTTCTTTATGTTTGTGAGGAATTGATTTATATATTTGGGTCCTCTCAAGTTGGGGGCATACATATTTACAATTATTAGATCTTCTTGGTAGAGAGACCCCTTAATTATTATTATATAATACCCTTCTTCATCTTTTGTTACGGTCTTTGTTTTAAAATTTAGTTTGTCTGATAATAAGTATGGCTACTCTGGCTTTCTTTTGATGTCCGTTAGCATGAGATGGTTCTCACTCCCCTCAATTTCAATCTGCAGTTGTTTTTAGGTCTAAAATGAGTCTTTTGTGGGGATCATGTAGATGGGTCTTGTGTTTTATTTTTAATCCATTTTGATACACTGTGTCTTTTAATTGGAACATTTAGTCTATTTATACTCAGAGTGATTTTTGAAAGATACGAATTCAGCGCCATCATGTTACCTGTAGAGTTGGTGTTTCTAGTGATGTTTTCTGATCCTTTGTAGTCTTTGTGGATTTGGTCTTCTTTTTTTTTTTCTTCTCCACTTAAAGAGTTCCCCTTAAAGTTTCTTGCAGGGCTGGTTTAGTGGTCATGAACTCCTTTAGTTTTTGTTTGTCTGGGAAACTCTTTATCTCTCCTTCCATTCTGAATGACATCCTTGTTGGATAAAGAATTCTTGGCTGCATATTTTTCCCATTCAGCTTGATGAATATATCCTGCCACTCCTTTCTGGCCTGCCAAGTTTCTGTGGACAAATCTTCTGTAAACCTGATCTGTCTTCCCTTGAAGGTTAAGGACTTATTTTTCCCTTGCTGCTTTCATGATTCTTGACCGTGTATTTTGTGAGTTTTACTATGATATGTTGGTTGGCTTTTATTAAATTTCATGGGAGTTCTTTGTGCTTCCTGGATTTTGGTGTCTTTATCCTTCCCAGATAGCAAAGTTTTCAGCTATAATTTGTTCATATAAACCTTCTTTCCCTTCTTCTCTCTTTTCATCTTCTGGGACTCCTATGATACAAATGTAATTCCTCTTTAATAAGTAGCTGAGTTTTCTAAGTCTTGTATTGTGATCTTTTGTCTTTGTTTCCCTCTTTTTTTCAGCTTCATTATTTTCCATAATTATCTTCTATATCATTGATTCACTGCTCTGCTTCATCCATCCTCACCATCATGGCATCATTCAAAATTCCATCTCAGTATAGCATTTTTAATCTTGGCCTGACTAGGTTTTAGATCTTTTATTCCTACAAAAAGGGATTTTCTGGTGTGCTCTATGCTTTTTTCAACCCCAGCTAGCATTCTTATAATTGTGGTTTTAAATTCTAGTTCAGACATATTACTTATATCTGTGTTGATTAAATCCCTAGCCATCATTTAACCTGTTCCTTCTTTTGGGGTGAATTCCTCCATCTTGTCATTTTGGAGGAAGAAAAAAAAATTTAAATTAAACAATTAAAACAAAACAAAAAAATCAAATAAAGGAAGCTATAATCTAGGCGTGTTTCGTGTGCTTCCTGAGAAAAGTTTGATAGAAAAGAGAAAAAAGAGAAAAGGAAAAAAAGTAAAAGAAAAAGAAATTAAAAATAAAAAATTAAATAATAAAATAGAATAGAATAAAATAAAATAAAAAATAAAATAGAATACAAATTTTGCTCTTGAGGTGCCTGGGTAGCTCAGTCAGTTAAGCATCCGACTTTGGCTCAGGTCATGATTTCACCATTTGTGAGTTCGAGCCCTGTGTTGGGCTCTGTACTGACAGCTCAGAGCCTGGATCCTGCTTCAGATTCTGTGTCTCCATCTCTCTCTGCCCTTCCCCTGTTTGTGCTCTGTCTTTCTCTCTCTCAAAAATAAACATTAAAAATTTTTTTTAAATGGTTCTTTCTGTATCTAAGAAAGAAAAAAACCCCCAAACTCCACAACATAATCAAAAACATAAGCAAAGAAAATGAACAAGCAAATAAGAAACAACCCAAATAGAGGTAGATCCAGTTTCCCCTATAACTGAAACTTTGCAGTACACTGTGATCTTTAGACTAAGTGGATGGAAAGGGTTTTTTCTGGTCTTCTGGGGGAGGGGCCTACTGCTGTTTCTCAGGCCAACTTGCCCTAGTGGAGATGTGCCTGGAGAGTGCAGGTGGGTAGGGATTGTAACAGCTCCGTTCTCCATTTTATGGTACTGCTTAGCTCACTGGGGTTGATCACTGCAGTTCAGCTGGGGGTGAAAATGGCTTCACCCCACTGTCTAATCTCTATAGTGAGAATTTTGCACCTTCACAGGTGTGTGATCAATCACTCCTCTTTCGTCTCAGGCTTCCATCCTCTCCCCACCTTTACTCTCCTATCCAAGCTGCTCTCTTGCCAGGTGGCACCTCCCTCCAGAGTTTTATCTCAGATGGGGCTGCGTTTCAAAACCCTACACTTCAGAGACCCACGTGGCTCAGACCCATGCTGATCCTCTGGGGGAGGGTCTTGCTGAACAATTGCCAGGTATTGATTGTCCCAAAAAACATTTGCAGGAGACCACACAGCAGCAGAGGCTCAAAGTTTATGGTAAATCCCAACACATAGCTATTGCCAGGGTTTGTTGCCCTTAGCTAGTGTCTTTGTTCTGATATCAGTAAACATGGCAGCTCTCTGGGGCCTGCTGAGACTTTTGCCTGTGGAGAGGCCATATTGCCTCTACCAAATGCACTCCAAGTAGTGGAACCCTCTCTCCCTGTGTGGCACATGGACCCCTTAGACCACACTACCTGCTCCTTGGGGATTCACCCTGCTTCCTCACCAGAGCACTACTAGGCACTGAGCTCTGAAACTTCAGATTCTGCACTCCGCTGTGTGTGTGGGTATGTTTTTTTTTTTATGTTTATTTATTTTTGAGATATAGTGTGAGCAGAGGAAGGGCAGAGAGAGGGAGAGAGAGAGAGAGAAAGACAGAATCCAAAGCAGGCTCCAGGCTCTGAGCTGTCAGCACAGAGTCCATCACAGGGTTCAAACCCTCAGACTGTGAGATCCTGATCTGAGCCAAAGTCGGATGCTTAACCGACTGAGCCACCCAGGCACCTCTGTACTCCACTATTTATAGAAAACTGTTGGTGTTGAAACCCTCTCCTTTTTCCCTGTCAGTGGTTTTGGGAAACAAATTTCTTCTTGTCCAGTTCCCTGTGAGTGTTTTCACTCTCTCTCTCTCTCTCTCTCTCTGTCTCTCCCTTTAGCTACTTTCAGGGGAAATGCTTTTCTTGCATGATTCCAACACACTGCACTGTCTCCCCCTTCTCTCTCTGTCCTCTATCTGTGAAAATGGCTCCCTAATCTCTGTGGTGCCACGGCTTTTCTCTCTCCCAATTCACCTCTCTACACCATATACCTGCCTAGATCTCTCGCTCAGATTATGCAGATTGTCATGTTCATCCTCAGTTTAATTTCCTAGGTGTCCAAAATGGTTTGGTGTTGATCTAGCAGTTTTTCTGGGAGGAGACAAGCTCCAGATCCCCATACTATGCTGCCATCTTAACTCTTTTTATTCAGAATTTTAACGTAAAATGAAACTTTTTAGAATATCTTAAATATAAACACACCAAGAGAGATTATCTTTTTTTTCTGAATGCTTTTTACTGAATCTATTACCATATTGACAGTAGATCTTGCCAAAGCTATTGGAAGATTTGAGTATAGGTTTTCAGTATTCTTAATACTTTCTTTTGAAAAATAATTAAAATAGATAGCAATAATTGACATTTATTGATCAGTACATGGTTATGATGTAGCAGGCACTATATCCAGCACTTTGTTTACATTAAATTATTTCAGGCTTGTAGTAGGCAAAGAAGGCAGGTGTTATATCTATTTTCAGATGAGTAAATTAAGGTATATAGCAGTTAAGTAAATAAAGCAACTCTACGAATGTCACACACACACACACACACACACACACACAGCTAGAAAATGGCAAAGTGAAGACTCAAATATCAGACTGTCTGACTCCCTAGATCCATCTACCTAGTCTAATGTCATACTGTAGAACTTCCTGCATAGGTTAAGAATAGCTTGTCAATATTGAACCAAACCATCTTTGTTTGCCATTGCATAGAAGATTCTCCCCAGAAGAGAAGAACGTCCTCTTTATTGTTCCTTAATTTTAGCCTTGGACTTGGATGGTAGCCTACATGACTTTTAGATTTTAGTCTATTTTATGACCTAGTAGTTGAAGGAACAAACAGTTTATTTTTTAAAAACTAAAACTGTTCAAGGGATATTTCATTTCTATCTTTATTTTTCATCGTTTTTTTCCTATGAAATTTCTTTTCATGGAGAGCTTTTCTCAAGAGTTCCAAAAATTATAATAACATTAAAATATGCTATTTATTAGAAAGTTTGGCATGTACAAAGCATAAGAGACTCTTAAAAACTGAGAACAAACTGAGGGTTGATGGGGGGTGGGAGGAAGGGGAGGGTAGGTGGTGGGTATTGAGGAGGGCACCTTTTGGGATGAGCACTGGGTGTTGTATGGAAACCAATTTGACAATAAATTTCATATATTAAAAAAGAAAAAAAAATTTTGGCATGTATACTCATTAAAAGATCTAGGAGATTTTTTTTTTTAAAGCAGAACATTTCTGAGCCATTTCTTTTTCTGTCTATTTCATTCTCCCCACTACCACCCCTCCCCTCAATTAAGAAATCAAAGGTTTTCAGTGATCTTCAGGGATGTAAATGCTAACTAAGTTTTTAAAACTTTGGTCAAATGCCATTCAGGTTTTTAAATGTTATCTGTGAAAGGACAAAGTGTCAATTAGACTAGCACTGCTTTCTTTCCAAAGAATGACAGTATTTTATACCATAAGCCAGCAATCTGTGGTCTATGTGCTTTCTCCAATTTCTCCACAGGAAATTAGATAGTTCTCTAATGCAGCTTTGAATACACTCAGTCAAATATTGAGAGATTTGTCCTTACCTACCAAATCAAATTCAAACTTGTTATACCATACTTCCCAGACCCTTATTTGCCTCTGAGGCTTGACATTTTGAACATCCATTGTTTTGGATTGCTTCAATCTCTAGTCATTTCAGATAGCCTGAATCTCTCGGAGGCACCATACTTATTCACACTTCTGTGATTTTCCCCATGATGTGTTTTTCCTGGCATGCTCTTCCTATCTAGCTCTCTCTTTCTCACCCAAGATATCATGCCAGTGTCAACACCTCCAGAAAACCTTCCTTGAATCTCTGGTTGTTCTTAGTGTCCCTCGTCTGTTTTGGCATAGTCCCCCATGCACACCTCTGGCTTAGCACATACCATATTAAACTGAAATTATCTGCTTAGGGTTTTTGCCTTGAGGATAAGATTGGTCTGGCTCGTTTTTACCCTCCAAGCTCCTTAGCACACTGCCTGAACATAGGAGGTATCATACACAGGCGTTTGCATTAAACTGAACTTCCAGAAGAATGTGGAGGAGGCTCTCGGAATACTATCTCTTTCTAGCATGATACGACACCGCAGTATAGTTCTGGGTTTCGGACCTGTCCTCTCTTGTGAGTGCTTTTTTGGCCCTTAGCAAGAGTTCCATAATTATTCGTTGAGTTACATTTGTATTTCCGTCCTTGTGGTACATATAAATTACCCAGATCTTTGGGCTGCATATTTCGTTGAATGTTGAGAGGGTAACAGAGGTGGCAAACACAGTGGCAGCAACAAATTCAGTCTGTAGGCATGTTTTGTTTGACGAGCTATGAACCAGTGTTTAACAATGTTTTAGCTGAAAAGCCAGATACCCGGTTTAATCTCTTAAAAACTCAAAAGATTGTTTTTGTAACTCAACTTCGCATTCACACATGGCAGCAATTGCCTGGAACTGAGTAGTGGCTGCATGTTTTAGATGGTTTGCAATGGTCCCTACCAATTCTTGGTGAGTCCCTGGCATGCAGGCTGCATGTCAGTTCTGTTTATCTGCATGCATTGTTTTTTTTTGTTGAAGATAAATATTTTTCTGGAAGGGCAGGAGAGCATCGTCGTTCAGGGTGTGGACTAGGGAATTAGATTGCCCGGGGTTCAGATCCCAGCTCTGCCTCTTATTAGCCACTTCTACCTTTGTGACTCTTACAAGTTACTCAGTGTCACTCAATTTCCTTTTCTATAAATTGGAGATAACAATAAACTCACCTCCTAGGGTGGTTGTAGTGATTAAATGAGTTGATATATGTGAATCACATAAACCAAGTCTGGCACATAGTACACACCGTAGGTATTAGCACTATTATTAGTCATGGCTTTAGGAAATGTGGAAAATGAAAACAAGAGAGGGCCCTGTGTTTTAAGAATATACATCTCCAGGGGCGCCTGGTTGGCTCAGTCAGTTAAGTGCCTGAATTTGACTCAGGTCATGGGCTCACTCTTCCTGAATTTGGGCCCCACATCCGGCTGTCTGCTGTGAGCACAGATCCTGCTTCGGATCCTCTGGCCCCCTCCCGGGGGGGGGGGGGGGCCCCCACACACATACTTTCTCTCCCAAAAGTAAATAAATGTAAAAAAGAGAAAGTATGTCTTCAGAGAAATAAGAGAGAAGTTCATTTGTTGGAGCACTCCTTGCTCATTTATGTTCTTGCCTGCGCCTGTAGGAATTTGACCTTGTACCACCTGTGCAGTATGACCCTCATGGGCCCACACTTCAAATTCATTCTTGATTTGCAGTTTAGAAGCATATGCTTTTTTACCCCTTTCATCACAGATGAGAACCAGTATTCCATTTGTAAAGCATGCATGTTGATTTAAAGTTAAAATGCCAATTGTAATTACTGGTACATTTTATTTTAGGGAAACATGCAGAATTCTTGGATTACAACAGGTGAAGATTCTGGGGTGGGTGAAGCTGCCAAGAGACGATTCTCCCGTGGCAATGCGGATATTGTCGTAGGTGCATCTGCTGGGGAAGCTGAAAAATGGAGACTAGAACTGGTGAGAATTTGAGTGCTTTTCTCTTTTGTACTATATTGTGGTAAATATGTATAACATAAGCTTAACACTTTAACCATTTTAAAATTTACCATTTAACAATTTAAGTGTACAACTCATTTGCATTAAATACAATGACAATGTTGTACAGCCATAAACACTATCCATTTCAAGAATTTTTATCATCCCAAACAAAAACCGTTGGGACACCTGGGGTGGCTCAGTCGGTTAAACATCCAACACTTGGTTTCCGCTCAGGTCATGATCTTGTGGTTTCGTGAATTCGAGTCCTAAGTTGGGCTCTGTGCTGGCATTGAGGAATCTGTTTGGGATCCTTTCTCTCTCTCTCTCTCTCGCTCTTGCTCTCTCTCTCTCTGTCTCTCTCTCTCTCTCTGTCCTGCCCTGACTCATGCTTTCTCTGTCTCTCTCAGAATAAATAAATAAAAAATAAAAAACAAAAAATCAAAAAACTATGTACCCATTAAATAAAACTTCCATTCTCTCTCCTAACCCCTGGCAACCTCTTCTACTTTCTGTCTTTATGAATTTGCCTAGTCTAGGTACCTGACATATGCAGAATCAAACAATATTGGTTCTTTTGTGTCTGGCATGTTTCATCGAGCATGTTTTCAGGGTTCATCGGCGCTGTATCATGTAGCAGAATTTCCTTTTTCAGGGTGAGTCATATTCCATTTATGTCTATACCACACTTTGTTTATCCATTCATTTGTTGATTAAAGTTTAGTTTGTTATCACCTTTTGGCTCTTGTGAATGAAGCTGAACATCAGTACACAAGTATCTGTTTTTGCCCCGACTTTCATTTCCCTTGGGTATATAACCAGAAATGGAATTGTTGGATCCTATGGTAATTCTTCACTCTTTTTTCTTTCTGCTCCTCAGACTCCATCATTTCGTCTGTCCTGTCTTCAAGTTTTCTGATTCTTTGTTCTGCTGCTCACATGTGCCCTTCCATACCTTTCGTGAATTTTTCATTTTGGTTATCGTACCTTCCAGCTCTGGGATTTTTGTTTGGTTCCCTTTATACTTTGTTTTCTTACTTTTTTAAAGGTTTTATTTTCATTCCAGTTAGTCGGCACAAAGTGTTATATTAGTTTCAGGTGTACACTGTCTTCCTTACTTCTTGTAGTTCTTTGGACATTGGCCATGTTTCCTTTTAGCTCTTTGGGCGTATTTAAGATTATTGTTTTAAATTATTTTTCTAGTAGGCCTGGTGCCTGTAGATTTTTTTAAGGGTGGTTTCTGTAGATTTATTTGTTTGTTTGTTTGTTTATTATTTATTTATTCTATGCCTCTGAGTAGGTCATATTTTCCTGCTTCTTTGTATGCTTTTGATTTTTTTTTTTTTTTGTGGTTGAAAACTGGACATTGGAATGAACTATTATATTGTGATAACTCTGGAAATCCAATCCCCCATTTTCCCCATGGTTTTCTGCTTCTTTTATTGTTGAAGGTTGTATCGTCTTTTTGTTTCGAGACTTTTCCAATTTAATTTTGTAGACTGTTCCTTGTTGTGTGTGATCGCTGAACTCTGTTTCGTTAGCTCATGTTCTGCTAATGTTTGATAGATTTCCGTGAATGCCAGGAGCTAAAACAAGTAAGCCAACAACCACCAAAACCACACACGCCTAGGAAGCCCAGAAAGAAGAGCCACCTCTGCCAGTCTTTGTGGATTGGTTCTGTGCTGGGGCATTCCTTCCTTCAGCGTGTAGCTGGGCTTGCTCTCAGCCTAGAGATCAGCTGGAGTGAAAGCTTAAGGTCTTCGCAGGCCCGAGCATGTATCTTCCCGGGGAAGGCTTTCTAAATCCCCTCATATACGTAGCTGGTTTTGAATGTCCTCACTTCCCAGAGTCTCAAATAATTTTATTTTCAGATCAAATGATACTTTCAAATCTTTTGATGTTGTAACAGGCCTTTCTTTTTCCTATTGCTTGAAATCTTATTTGCATTAAATTTGATGTGCAGAATTGATCAATGATGATGAAAATGTAAAAATGACACTGTAAATGGAGGACTCCAGGGGGAGATAGGATGGATTATATAGTTCAGCTCTCATTATCGTCTCTAGGTATTATTGTTAGAGTATTCTGAAGGCTCATATGGCTCTAAACTCCCTCTCCTTTCTCAGCCCCTAACCCAAGCTTTATTCTACTATTTTGGAAAGAGTTCTTTTTTTTTTTTTAAACAAAATGAAAGATTACGTAAATTGTATTTTCTTCCCAGCTGAATAATCTATGATAACTATTTAATGCCCACAGGATAAAGACCCATCTCCCAAGCTGTCCACAGTTTGGTTCAAGCTACCTTTCTGGACTCATTTCTGTCAGTCTCCCAAACATTACTGTAGACATACAGACCCCTCACTACTTACTACGTCATAAACTTATTACCCACTTCCATTTATTTAAAAAAAAATTTTTTTTTTAATATTTATTTAGTTTTGGGGGAGAGAGAGAGAGAGAGAGAGAGAGAGCGAGCATGACGGGGGAGGGGGAGAGAGAGAGAGGGAGACACAGAATCTGAAGCAGGCTCCAGGCTCCGAGCTGTCAGCACAGAGCCTGGCACAGAGTTGTGAGATCATGACCTGAGCTGAAGTCAGACACTTAACTGACTGAGCCACCCAGGTGCCCCTACCCACTTCCATTTCTGTTTGCATCACTGGCTGTGGTTTATGCAGATATCCTGACCTAAACTTTCCTTCTTAACTTCTGCCCACCGAAATACTTCCTGCCTACAAGGCTGTGTTCAGATGCCCCCTCCCGTTCTTCCTTCCTTGATTACACACTTCCACTCCTCCTTCTCCCACATTAGAATTCGTTTCTCTCTTGGGGCACCTAGGTGGCTCAGTCGGTTGTGTGTCTCACTCGATTTCAGCACAGGTCATGATCTCACGGTTCGTGGGATCAAGCCCCATCGTTGATCTCTGTGCTGACGGTGCGGAGCCTGCTTGGAATTCTCTGTCTCCCTCTCTTTCCGTCCCTCCCCCGCTCATGCACGTGAGTCCTTGCACTCTCTCTCTCTCAAAATAAATGCATACACTTATAAAAAAGAATTAATGTCTCTCTTACATCTCCTCTTAGTGTCGTGTTTACAATTGCTATAAATTCGTTGGTTATCCAGTCTGTGGCAAACTGCAGTCCCCATGTCTGTGTGCCCTGTGTCCCGATCCTCCTCGCTGTTTCCCAGGGTTTTGCTCTTGTGCTGGTCTCCTCTTGCTCTTGCACCTTTCCTCCCTCTTCACTGGGTTTTTCTCAGCAGAACATGTGCTCCACTAGCTCCCATCTTGAAGCAAGTACAAAATATACTCTCTGGACCCTGTGCTCCCTTCGAACTATCACTCAACGATTGCTCCCCTGCATACCAACACCTTCCCAAACAGTTGTCCACATTCATGTCACCACGTCTCCCCTCCCACTGTCTCTTTAACATGCGTCGGTTGAGCCGATACCTCACGTTGGCCTCAACTTGTTCTTTTCAAGGTCATCAATGACCTGCACCAATCAGTCCTCCTCTTCCTCAACCTTGTGGCAGCATTCTAATTATGATACGTATAATGCTCATGTCATCCCCCTTTACTTGTCTAATGGCCCAATTTAACATACGCTCAGAAAAATGCACAAAACAGGGCGTCTGGGTGGCTCAGTTGGTTAAACATCTGACTCTCGATTTTGGCCCAGGTCACAATCTCACGGTTTGTGGGACTGAGCCCCGTGTTGGGCTATGTGCTCACAGCTTGGGATTCTCTCTCTATCTCTCTCTCTATCTCTGTCTCTCTCTGCTCCTCCCCTCCTTGCACACTCTCTCTCTCTCTTTCAAAATAAATAGATAAAAATTTTAACAGTGCACAAAACAAAAATGTGCAGCTTCATGATTTTGTTCTAATGAGCACCCTCTCTCTCTGTGCCCCCTCCTAGTCACTGCCCCCTCATTCCCTTAGAGCTAATCACTATCTTGACTTTTATGAAAATTGCCGAAGCAAGATCTCTGGACACTCTAGTTGATGTCTACCTGATTTTTTAAACACTGTAAAAATTGGGTCACACAGTATATGATTTTTTGTGTCTGACTTATTTTGTTTGACATTATGTTTGTTAGATTCATACACATTGTTGCATGTGGCAGACATTTGTTCATTTTCAGGGTGGGTCTACTGTGTAAATACACTACAATTCATTTATCCATTCCTCAGTTGATGGGTTTTTGTGTTATTTCCAGTTTGGGGCTATTGTAAATGTTGCTGCTATGGACTAACTCTTTCTTTCTTTCTTTCTTTCTTTCTTTCTTTCTTTCTTTCTTTCTTTCTTTCATTTTTGCTCTTTTTTCTTTCTTTCTTTCTTTCTTTCTTTCTTTCTTTCTTTCTTTCTTCCTTTCTTCCTTTCTTCCTTTCTTTCTTTTCTTTCCTTATTTCTATCTATCTATACATCCATCCATCTATTTTATTTTATTTATTTTTAAAAAAATTTTTTAACATTTATTTATTTTTGAGACAGAGAGAGACAGAGCATGAATGGGGGAGGGTCAGAGAGAGAAAGAGACACAGAATCCGAAACAGGCTCCAGGCTCTGAGCTGTTAGCACAAAGCCTGATGCGGGGCTTGAACTCACGGACCGCGAGATCATGACCTGAGCTGAAGTCGGACTCTCAACCGACTGAGCCACCCAGGCGCCCCTCCATCTCTCTATTTTAGAGAGAGGGAGAGTAAGAGAGAGAGAGAGTATGAGCAGGGGAGGGACAGAGGGAGAGAGAAAGAGAATCTTACTTATTTAAAATTTTTTATTAGAGAGAGCGTGTGCAAGCAAGAGAGGGGCAGGAGAGAGAGAGAGAGAGAGAGAGAGAGAGAGAGACAGAATCTTAAGCAGGCTTCACACTCATCACGGAGCTGGAGGCGGGGCTCGACCCCACAATCATGGCGTCATGACTTGAGCCAAAATCAAAAGTCAGATGTTCAACCGGCTGAGCCACTCAAGGCATCCCTGAACATTCTTTAAGATTGGTCTATTGGCGTACATGGCACACATTTATGTCAGGTGTATATCTTGGAGTGGAATTATTGGTCTTAGGGGTATATAGCTGTTCAAACTGAGTGGTTAAGTTGAGCTTTGGGGTGGTTTTTATCAGTTTACACTTCTACAGCAGCATAGGAGTGATGCCTTTGCTCCATATCCCCCCAACACGTTGTATTGTCAGTTTTTCTGGTGGGCTTGTAGTGCTATGTCCTTGTGGTTTTCATCTGCATTTCCCTGATTACGCATGAGATTGAATACTTTTCACGTACTTATTGGTGTGCTCCTCTTGTGAGGTGCATGTTCAATACCTACTCATTATTTTGAGTTATCTGACATTGTTTTTTTGAACTTCTTTATGTATTCTGGATACAAGCCCTTTGTTGGTTCTATCTGTTGTAAATATATTTTCCCACTCTGTGGCTTGCCTTATAATTGTCTTGATAGTTTTATTTCTTTCTCTTGCTTTCTATTTTTTTCATTCCTTCCTTCATGACTAAAATTTCTTAATTTTAATGTCATCCCCTTTATTGTTTAGTGCTTTCTGTGTCCTATTTAAAAGAATGAAATCTTTTCATTTGTAACTATGTGGCTGGAACTAGAGTGTATTATGCTAAGCGAAATTAGAGAAAGACAAATACCATATGACTTCACTCATATGAGGAGTTTAAGACACAAAATAGGTGGACACAAGGGAAGGGAAGGAAAAATAATATAAAAACAGGGAGGAAAACAAAACATAAGAGACTCTTAAATATGGAGAACAAACTGAGGGTTACTGGAGGGGTTGTGGGAGGTGGGGGGGTGGGCTAAATGGGTAAGGGGCATTAAGGGATCTACTCCTGAAATCCTTGTTGCACTATATGCTAACTAACTTGGATGTAAATTTAAAAATAAAAATAAAAAATAAGGTGAGTTTCTTATAGACAATTTAAAAAAAAATGTATCCCTGCCCCAGATCATGAGGAACTTCTCTAAGATTTTCTTCTGGAAACTTTATAGTCTTGCTTTTAACATTTAAATCTCAATCTACCTGCAATTTAGTTTTGTATTTGATGTAGTGTGTAGGGGATCACCTTTTGCTTTTTCCCATATAGTTGTCTACACACACACACACACACACACACACACACACACATTAACCACTTGTTGAAAAGACAGTCCTTTGTCTGAATCTTTGTCATAAATCAGGTGTACATAGATGTCTGGGCTCTGTTTTTTACTTCCTTGTTCTTTGTGCTACAACCATCCTCTCCTCTCTTGATTGTTACAGCTCTCTATCTGTTAGGGTAGGTATATCTACCTATTAGACTACTTACCACATCTTCCAACGTTGTACTTTGTCCCCAAAAATGTCTTACTTCTGGCCTTTTTTACTTCCAAATACATTTTAGAATTAATTTTTCAAAGTCCGAAAAGCCATTATGAGGTTTTGATTGAGATTGTCTATTTAAAAAAATTTTTTAATGTTTATTTATCTTTGAGAGAGACAGACAGAGTGCAAGCTGGGGGTAGGTAAAGAGAGAGGGAGACACAGAATCCAAAGTGGGCTCCAGGCTCTGAGCTGGCAGCACAGAGCCCGACATGGGGCTTGAACTCAGGAATGGCAAGGTCATGACCTGAGCTGAAGTCAGATGCTTAACCGACTGAGCCACCCAGGCATCCCTTGATTGAGATTGTCTTTAAGCTATAAGTCACTTGGGAGAAAAGATATCTTTATGATATTATATCATCTAATCCATTAAACTTATGTATTACTCTATTTATATAGGACATCTTTAATTTTTGTCAATAACCTTTTACAGTTTTTTTCTTTTTTAAAAAGTTGTTTTATTTATTTTGAGAGAGACAGAGAGTGCAAGTGGGGGAGGGGCAGAGAGAGAGAGAGAGAGAGAGAGAGAGAGAGATTGAGAATCCCAAACAGGCTCCCCACTGTCAGCATGGAGCTTGATGGTTTTGAACTCACAAAACCATGAGATCATGACCTGAGCCAAAACCGAGAGTTGGACACTTAACTGACTGAGCCACCCAGGCTCCCCACCCCCCAGGATCATTTTTAATGTTATTTTTCTCCCCAGTTATCTATTCAGTTATAAAATTCTGTCAATTTCAGTTTTTATATAGCTCCAGACTAAATTCTTTCTTTTCTCTTCTTACTGTGTGATTACTCTTGTTTGTGTGTATATCTCTTCCTGATGTAATTGTAATGCACTTCCTCATTGGTCTTTGTTTTCCCACACTTCAGAGTGACTTAAGAATCAAATCTGATAGAGTTTTCAGTGTTCACCCAATGCCTCTACTACATGGAGACTACACGAGTTGTCTGGGTAAAGGTCTTGCGTATTTATTCTCCTCATGGCACATTCTCACCTGTTCCACCCATCTCTATCCATTCTTCCACCTTGCATTTTATTTGTAGGGATACAGATCTGCTTACCACCCAAATATTCAGCATGTTTTCTCTCTGTGCCTTTTGCTCTGTTGGAAATTAATCCTTTATGTGTTAGCACTTCCTCCATGAAGTCTTCTCTACCCCTCTTAAGCTGAATTACAAGTTCCCACCTCTGTGATATCCGTTTACCTTCTATATGCCTCATTGGAGTGAATTATGTATAATTGAAATTGTCCATGTGTTTTTCTTTTTCTTGTTTTTAATTTATATTTTTTAGAGAGAGAGTATGAGTATGCATGAGTGGGGGAAGGGCAGAGGGAGAGAGAGAAAGAAAGAAAAGAAAGAAAGAAAAGAAAAGGAGGAATGAAGAAAGGAAGAATCTTAAGCAGGCTCCATGCTCAGCACGGACCCTGACACGGGGCTCGATCTCCTGATCCTGGGATCATTACCTGAGCCAAAATCAAAAGTCAGATGCTCAACCTACTGAGCCACCCAGGCACCCCCATCCATGTGTTTTCTATTCTGTACTAGATGATTAGCTCCTTAAGGTTAAAGGCGTCTTCATCTTAGGGTACCCCCAAAAATGTTTGCTGAACGAGAGAATAGTGGGACACCAACAGACCCTTGTAGCCAGGATATTAGTTTGGTCTGTCATTTATTGTGATTCATAACTTTGCTTTTATCATTCATCCAACACACATTTATTGTATGTCTATATGCAGCAATCACAGTGGGGGATTCTAGTAAGATCTGATCCTTGCCCTCACAGACCTTACAGGTTATAATCAGTTTTTCCCAGAGTCACCCTTTTGTTTATTTATTTATTCATTCTCAGTCACACTTTTAAAATTAAGACCTGATGAATGCATTTTTCAAAAAAAAAATTGGGGGGGTGGCAGTGTTACCCATTTTATGACTCGATAGTTCTTTGCAGGTATATAGTCAATAAAATACAAAATTTGGGGTGGACTAGGGAAAATGTTTTTTAATTTTTTTAAATTTTCCTCCTGGGTAAAAGGAAAAAAAATTGAGTTTAATATGAATAATGAAACCTTGTTTGTAAAGCACGGGACATAGAGAAAATATACATTTTTTGTTTTTTAAAGGAGAGGCTGAAACTTACTTATGAAGAAAAGACTGAAGTCCTAGAATCTCAATTGAAATTTTTAAGGTAAAGTATCATTGTCCATTTAAAATAATCATAGCAAAAGCATAATGATCTTTCAAATATATTTGAATGTTTGATGACCTGCCAGTCTTACTCAATATAAGAATTACTTGATGACATTTTATGTGTACATAAGAAATATCCTCAGGTTATTAAAGGATAAGGGGGCATAAAATTGTGAAGGCCTTTTCCAAATCACATGTCAAAGAACTATGAGCTAAATTACAAATTTTATGCCTTCATCGGTTATGAAATATTTGTGTTTTCTTATACAAATAAGAAACACTAGCTGCTCTGATAGAAACCATGCTTTTAAAATAAAATACTGAAAATAAAGCATTCTTCTAGTTTTAAAATTACGTGAAAGTGTTTTTTCTCTATAGGTGTTTGTATCTAATTTTTAAAATTGTAACAATAATAGTTTGAGTATTTTTCTATACGTGATGAATATGAGAACGTATCCACCGCCTTCTCCATGGGGGATACATTCCAAGACTCCCAGTGGATGCCTGAGACTGGTCAGTACTGAACTCTGTACATATTGGTTTTTTTCTGTACATACATACCTGCGATAAAGTTTAATTTAGTAAGAGATTAGGCACAGTAAGAGATTAACAGCAATAACTCATAATAAAATAGAACAGCCATAACAGTGTACCGTAATAACCGTTAAGCGAATGTGGTCTTTCAAAATATCTTATTGTCCTTCTTGTGATGATGTGAGATCTAAAATGCCTGTGTGATGCAATGAAGGGGTGAAGGATGTAGGTGTTGTGAAGCAGCCTAGGCTACTACTGACCTTCTGATGATCTGTCTGGAGGATCATCTGCTCTGGACCTCGGTTGACGGTGGGAAACTAAGCTGTGGAAAGTGAAACTGGATAAGAAAGAGACTGCTTTTTTTTTTTTTTTTAATTTATTTTTGAGAGGCAGAGAGAGACAGAATGTGAGTCAGGGAGGGGCAGAGAGAGAGGGAGACACAGAATCTGAAGCAGGCTCCAGGCTCCGAGCTGTCAGCACAGAGCCCGATGCGGGGCTCGAACTCACGGACCTCGAGATCATGACCTGAGCTGAAGTCAGACACTTAACCATCTGAGCCACCCAGGCGCCCTGAGACTTCTTTATATATAATAAGTTTTCATGTAATTTTTGACATGTTTTTTTAAAAAAATCCCAATAAAACTTATATATGATAGATTAACCATCAGTGATTTATTATGTGTTATGTGTAGAAAAAGTAACAGGAATTGATTTTTTTGTGCATTGCAGCTTATTTTAAATAGCAGTAATGAAATATATTTCAATCAAAATTTAAAATACTTTTTATAATTTTAATAAGTCTAATTTTAAATAAAATTTAAGATTTTCAGGCCATGTATTGTTTGGAGATGTAAGTAGAGTGATACTAAGAACCAGAGCGCCTGGCTTTTAAGCACACTATCATTCATTTATTTTAATACGCTTTTATGTGTATTAAACCTTTAAACCTTATCCTGATCTCTATGTATATACCTACTTCTATAGATATTTTTGTTTCATGAAGAAACCTAATATTTTTTAAATGGCCTAATTTTTGCATTCTTGCTCTTTATCTTGCTTTATTATATTTTGATGTCTAGTGTATTGTGTCTTCAGTTTTAAAAAAATTCTTAACATTTATTTATTTATTTTGAGAGAGAGAGAGAGCAGGGGAATGGCAGAGAGAGAGGGGGACAGAGGATCTGAAGCAGGCTCTGTGCTGAGAGCAGAGAGCCCAATGTGGGGCTTGAACCCAAGAACTGCGAGATGATGTCCTGAGCTGAAGTCAAGACACTTAAGTGACTGAGCCACCCAGGCACCCCAAGTCTCCAGTGTTTAAATTAATATATTTCTAGGTTACTATACTATGGAAATGTGACTTCTGTTGTTTCATTCAGAAGTCAAATATGCCATAGTTAATTACATTGAAATACTACTTTGTAATGACTTTCTTCCCTGCATCTTTGTTTTTTTTTTTTTTTGTCTTTTCCTTTAGTGTAACTTAAGAGTACTTAAAGAGTCATTTTCTTTCAGAAAGAGATAAAACCACCACTCTCAGAAACTCTACCTTTTTGGTACCTATTTCTTTTTCTTTTTTGGCATTTCAAGTAATCAAATCTACCTCAGTGTTTTGAATCTGAAACTGACAGAAAGAGTAATGCAGACCCTTTGACTTTGGAATGTGCTTCCAAAGTTATTTTTATAAAGCCTTTTGAAAGTCAGACTTTTTCTACATGGAACTTAAACAGAAAACTAAGTGTGTTGGAAAGAGTATCTTGGGCATGGGACAAAATCAGCTTCTCCTCCCCGACCCCCTCCCCCCCCATCCAGAGATGAGGTAGCATGTGACAGCCAGTGTCATATTGGCTTCCCCTCTGTGACAGCAAGTAAAGGTAGCTACAGCTCCCTGAATTTAATAGAAACTGACAACAGAGAGTTGACACAGACAGAGATCACGTGCCTGCTTTCAGGAGTCCAAGTACTTAAGGGCTATTTTCTCCTTTGTAAGCTAGGAAGTGGGTTTTTTTTTTGTTTTGTTTTGTGTTTTGTTTTGTTTTGTTTTTTATACAGTGGGAAAGTCAGTTCTCCAAGTTGATTTTGCCAAAGCTTTATGAGAAGGGGTGGGGGTAGGAATACAACCCATACATTTTATTCTTAAAACAGTCAGCTTGGAGCAAAACCTTTTCCAGGAACTATCTCATATATTAAAACAAACAAAGTAACTACACACACACACACACACACACACACACACACACACACACATTTCCTCTGTCCTTTCTTTATCGGGCTGCATATTTCCAGTTAATAGCTTATACTTACAAGTCTTATGACTGGTAAATTCTATATAACTTCTTTCTGAAAGACGAGAGGAGCCCACTTTCTTTTGAAATAGCTCTTTATAGAACTTTGTGGTTAGATAATTGTTTTTAAGTTCTTTTTTTTCCTCCTAAGGAAGAACGGGCAATAATAAATTACTCATGGACAAAATCCATGAGCTTTATGTAATCTTTTGAGGTACTCTACAAATTTCAAGGGTTAACACTTGGAATAGGGTATTTCTCTCAATACAAGGATGTTTTGTTATATTGCCTTGCCTCTTTATTAATAAAGAGAAACTGTTGAGGATTTGTATTTGTAGTTTTACTTTTGGTTTGTAGGTAATATAATGCCATGGAGATGGGATCCTTTGAAATGAGAGCCAGTATCAAGAGGTAGACTAATCTGTGTTAAAATCTTACAAGAACTTTGCTTAATTATTTAATATAGTCAAGCCTCATTTTATCCAAAGTGTCAATTAGGATAATCACGCTTACGTTCAGGGTTGTGGTAAGAATTAATGCGTTATATACAGAGCACCTCATAAGGTAAACACCCATCAGCAATAGTAAGAGTTACCACTGTGATGTTCCAGGTGAAAGTAATGTTCCTGGTCATTTTGCTAGAACTTTCTCTCCCTTCTTTTCAGGAAAGACTTAGCTGAATATCAGAAAAATTGTGAAGATCTTAAAGAGCGACTGAAGCATAAAGAGTCTCTCCTCGCTGCGAATACTTCTAACTGGGTTGGTGGCCTGTGTTTGAAATGTGCTCAGCACGAAGCTGTTCTTTCCCAAACCCATAATAATGTTCACGTGCAGACCATTGAAAGACTGACTAAGTAAGTGTGCTTCTCCACATGGAGAATTGCATCTTTAAAGGAGCGCTGTGTCCCTTTATCCCCGTGCTGTCTCACATGCGATTGACCCTGAGCTTCGAGTGAAATGGACTGGAAACGGTCCCTTCAGTAGAGCTTTCTGGAAGACAGAATAGCTGGGTTCTGCCAGGGTTGTGCGATCAGGTCATTTCAGACGAGTGGTCTTACCTCTCTAGGCTTCAGCCTCATCTCGAAGTGAGAGAATGGACGTAAGGAATCTTTACAATTCCCTGCATGTCTCTGAATCTATAACTGCAAATCCAGCACTATTCTTAACAAAACTGAGTTTGTGAGGCTCTCTTTTGATGTTGTCAAGTCCTGGACTTCCGTGCTGTAGTGTAGGTAGAGTGAGTTCTTCTCACGTCTTTGTCTCATGCCTGCAGTGAAGAGTATTACCAGTGCATTGGAAGAAGGACTCCCTATGTCCCAGTATCAATATTTGAAGATCAACTAAGGACAAGTTACAAATGACCTTTCATGTAGTTCATCTAGGCTGAAATATGACAGTTCTCTGTGCATATCCTTTTTGTCCTATTTTCACTATTTCAGGGAGGTGTTTTCCTGTGGAAAGGTTATCCTGCGCACTTGAGAATTTTTATCTACGATACTGTCCGGTGGTGTTGGTTCTTATTCCCTGTGCTCAAGGTCACCCCTGTCTGTTTGAACTCATTTAAATAGCTCAAACAGCACCACCTCTGAGAAGCATTCTCTGGCCAACCTCATCCCACCTGGTCTTCAATTGATTTAGGCTCCTG
Organism: Herpailurus yagouaroundi; assembly: GCF_014898765.1. Classification (NCBI taxonomy): domain Eukaryota; kingdom Metazoa; phylum Chordata; class Mammalia; order Carnivora; family Felidae; genus Herpailurus; species Herpailurus yagouaroundi. Next base: position 9,138,891 of record NW_024412436.1, read on the forward strand.
TCTTCCATGATTTTATAATATGTTGGAGGCAGCACGTGTGATCTGTTTTTGTCTGTACGCCTGGCGTCTAGCAGAGGATCTGGCCTGTGGTAGACGCTCCATGAGTGTTTGCTGCTCGCAGGACCAGGCATTTTGGCCTTTACTGCTCAACAGTCAGAGATCCTACTGTTGGAACGGGCGTGGAGAATGGAAAGACTGGTTCGTTGAAGTCAGACCAGTTTTACTCTATGTTTTGACCTTTGGACAAATTACTTCTCTGCATCTGGTTTGGGGGTTTTACGGGGACGCTTAGCCTTGGGGCCAGAGCACTAGCTTTTGCGTCAGACTGGCTGCTGAGACTAACACTCTATTCTACCACTAACTACCTGTGTAACCTCACGAAAATTACTTAACCTCTCATGCCTCAATTTCCCCATTGTTAAAATGGAGGTAAAAGTACCTAATAGGGTTATTTTGAGGTTTCATTAAAAGAATACCTGGGGCGCCTGGGTGGCGCAGTCGGTTGAGCGTCCGACTTCAGCCAGGTCATGATCTCGCGGTCCGTGAGTTCGAGCCCCGCGTCAGGCTCTGGGCTGATGGCTCAGAGCCTGGAGCCTGTTTCCGATTCTGTGTCTCCCTCTCTCTTTGCCCCTCCCCCGTTCATGCTGTGTCTCTCTCTGTCCCAAAAATAAATAAACGTTCAAAAAAAAAAAAAAAAAAAAGAATACCATACACTGCTTAAGACAGTTCCTACCAGTGATGTGAATAATTCAAAAAACAACAAAAACACACCAAAAAAGCCCAGTTTTTTTATTATTTGGCAGGCCAGATAATAAATGCTCCATAGATATTAAAACTCCTCTGTACCTCTCCTGTTCCAAAAGAATCAAAATGCCATGGTTTCCACACGTGATTAACCTGTTGGTTTTGGATAAAAACTGAATTTCTCCAGTATGGACTGACTGGTAGGTTTTACGATCTCAGCTAATGGTTCTGCTTTTTGTTATATTATATTATTAAATATATTGTTAAGTTATTCTTATAGATTTCACATAACTGTGAAATTTATTAAATATATATTAAATATATTTTCAGATACAACTACCATGTGGTATACGTTTATATATGTCAAGGACTCTGCCAGGCTGTTTAAAAACATAATCTTTTTTTTTTTTTATTTTTTTATTTAAAAAAAATTTTTTTTCAACGTTTTTTATTTATTTTTGGGACAGAGAGAGACAGAGCATGAAAGGGGGAGGGGCAGAGAGAGAGGAAGACACAGAATCGGAAACAGGCTCCAGGCTCTGAGCCATCAGCCCAGAGCCTGATGCGGGGCTCGAACTCACGGACCGTGAGATCGTGACCTGGCTGAAGTCGGACGCTTAACCGACTGCGCCACCCAGGCGCCCCAAACATAATCTTTTTTAATCTTAGTAAAGCATTCATGAGGTAAATATTATTAGCTCCATTTTGTGGCTAGGGAAACTGAGACTCACATAAGTTAAAATTTTTCCTGTTTACTTTTGAAAAAAAGAGACTTGTTTCACAAAAACAAATTCAAGATGGTTTAAAGACCCAGATCTAATTCAGACTATAAAAATATTAAAAGAAAATGTAGAAAATTATTTTCATGGCGTTCAGCTAAAGCCCTGTGCATGGTATGGAAAATGAATGGCATAAAGGAAAAAGGTTATACCTTTAACTTCATTTAAAAAAAAGTGTTTTCCTTTTAAACGTTTATTTATTTTTGAGAGAGAGAGTGTGCATGCGTGCGCTCATGTGGGGGAGGGGAAGAGAGAGAGGAGGACCGAGGCTCTGAAATAGGCTCTGTGCTGACAGCAAAGAACCCAACACGAGCCATGAGATCATGACCTGAGCCAAAGTCAGATGCTTAACCGACTGAGCCACCCAGGCGCCCCCAAAAGAAACTTTTTATGATACAGTAATACAAATTAAAAGACTAGGGAAAATATTTGCATGTTACATAACAAACAGTTGGTATAATGTATAAAGCACATCCTTTGAAACAAACACAGAGGACAAACTACCCAGTGGCAAAGCAGATAAAGAATAGGAATGGTGAGCAATGAAAGAGGAAACTGTCAACGTAGGAGAAGGTATTCACTCTGCTTTCATTCAGGGAAAGACAGATTCTTTTTCAAAACCAACCCATCAAATTGGTGAAAATTAAGGAGATTGATAGTGACAAGTACTGGTGAGGCTATGAGTGAGTAATATTTAAGTTGTGTCTTACATATTTCAACATCACCCCCAAGGAATATGTATATGCAAAATGGAGTAGTTTCGGGGAATGCTTTTACAGTGTTATTTGTAACAGTATTGTGATATTGTGACATGATCAGAAAAACATATTTTGGTATTCATCTCTAGTTCCTGGCATATAGCTCCCAAAATCCTTATAATTTCTTGGGGTGCCTGGTTGGCTCAGTCGGTTGAGCATCCGACTTCAGCTCAGGTCATGATCTCGCAGTCCATGGGTTTGAGCCCCGCATCAGGCTCTGTGCTGACAGCTCAGAGCCTAAAGCCTCCTTTGGATTCTGTGTTTCCCCCTCTTTCTACCCCTCCCTGGCTCATGCTCTGTCTCTCTCTCTCTCTCTCTCAAAAATAAATAAACACTAAAAAAAAAAAAAAAAAAAAATCCTTGTAATTTCCTAAATGGTAAGAACAGAAGGAACATCCTTTGTTTGGATTTTGTCCCTTGCTCCTGAAATAGCTGTGGAACATAAAGGTGAAAGGAACATCTTTCGTTTTTCTTAATAAGCTCCTTTCAACCACACCTGGGTTTATGTTAATAAGATGACTTCTGGAACCCCAGTACGGATGGGTGTGCCGCTTGCCAGGGGAAGCATCCTGGTGAGTAGAGATTACTCCCCAATCTCTGGGAAATGGGCAGGGACTAGAGATTGAGTTCAATCACCAATGAGTAATGTTTTTATCAATCCTATAGAACCCCCTATAGAACCTATAGAACCCCATGAAAACCCTAAACCATGGGATTTGGAGGGCTTCCGGGTTGGGGACCAAGGTGCTGGGAGGGTGGCATGCCCAGAGCGAGCACGGCAGCCCCACGCCCCTTCCCACATACCTTGCCCTGTGCATCCCTTCTATTTATTTACCTGTTAGTGAATTGTATCCTTTATAATGAATGGGAAAGAGTAAGTAAAGCACTTTCCTGAGTTCTGTGAGCTGTCATAGCAAATTATCAAAGCTGAGGAAGGGGTCAGGAGAACCCGTGATTTACGGCCAGTTGTTCAGAAGTACAGGTGACAAGATGGGACTTGAAAGTGGCACCCAAAGCCAGCAGACAGTCTTGTGGGGCTGAGCCTTACCCTGTGGGGTCTGTGCTGACTCCAGGAAATTAATGTCCCCACTGAGCATCAGGGTCAGTGTCAGTATCTGACACCCCCCACATGAGGTGTCAGAAGTGTTGTGAGTATAGAAACTACAGAAGAAACCAAAAGTGTTTCTTTTGGATGTGAATAACTAAATATCCTTCAGAGTTTTGCATCTATTATGTTATGCACAGTAAAAGAAAAAAAGAATGAAATAGATCTAGATGTGCTAATGTGGGACTAAGCTCCACAATAGATTTTTGAAGGAAAAACATAACACACATGTGATACACATGTGATACATGAAAAAGACACATGTGATACAAAACTGTTTGTATTTTTATTTTTGTAAAAGTCCATACACAGCCATACAGTATATTTTCTCCAGGTTCATACATACACATAGAAAAAGGCTTAAAAGGATAAACTCTCAGTACTTAACAGTGATGACCACTGGAGAGGTGGAAGAAGGCACTGAAATTGAAAGTGTGTGTCGAATGGGTCTTTAACCACATTGGTAATGAATTTTTCAGGGAGAATGTAATGAAAAAATTAACTTAAAAAGGGCAAAAAGCATATTCAAAGTCACACAGATGAAGAGAGGCAGAGTTTAAGTAGCCAAGCACAACCAAACCAAAAATTAAAGGCAGGGTTTCTTTCCCTATTGCCTTTCATATTACCCTTGTAGGTCATGAGAAAAGTATTTTAAGAGGAAGCTACAATGTTTACATTGATTTCAAGACTGGCAGTCATTTAGAAATTAGATTCTTAGTTCTGTATTCCTTTGTCTCTATCCTAAATTTCAGCTCTTAGCCTTTTAAAATAAATGTCAGCCTTCTCCGTTCAATTTTCTGCTTTGTCAGCACATCATTGGCTCCTGTTCTACTTTAATAACAGAGTGCAGTGGAAGGTCCCTGCTTTTATTGTCAATGAAACCTTTGTCTAGAGGAGTCCTTTGGCCAAAGCTGGTGTTCCACTTCTTTCAATGTGTTAATGCAGAATGCTGAATATTGAGTGTTAGGCTCACTTGGAAGAGGGGCCAGCACTCTTTAGGTCTGGATTTCTAGTTTCATGTATAATTAGAAGGTTGAACCCTCAGTGAGCTGTATCATAGAATTCCCTGCATGACACTAGGATGGAATTAAAAAACAAAAACAAAAAACCAAAAAAAACTTGTATCCCCAAATATGACAAATCAAGACTTCCCTCCTGGCCTCTACTTGAAATGTGGCAATTGTGACACCAGCTGTCAGTTCCTTTGTTGATCTGTGAGCACGGAATGTATTGGGTGTATGACACAGGACTGACTTGAGCCCAGGAAATGAACAGGATCAGCCATGACTTGGAGACCAGACCACAGTTTGTTTGTGGCGTTTTGTTAGGACCGTGAGGACTTTTTTTGGAGAGTATACTTAACAACTGTTGATGACACTGGATGCACTTAAACGTTGATCTGAAGTCTTTGTAGTGTTTCTGAACTTCTGCCTTTCGCTCAGGCCTCATTATGCCTTGAGGTCAGTAAGAGGGAAAGTAACCCCTCCTTTTCGCTTAATGATCAAAACGGTTTCGAATGATAATCAAGATGGAACTGCTTTATATTAAATTCTTTTCTGTAGTTGATAGTGCCTTGGAGAAGTTTCAGTGTACTGCTCAGAAAGGAGAAGTAATTACTGCTGTACTATCCTGGGACTTTAGTCCAGCTTGTGATTTTTCGAGTGGGTCTTGGCACAGTCGTGTATAGTTGGCTTTGAGAGACCGTGGCAGGAACTTCCCAGAAATGAGGAACAAGGAGATGTTGTAGTCAGCCTTCTAGACCTTCTTTTAAAAAACAGGGATAATACTGACTAATGATGCTTAATGATGCTTGAAACTGGTACTCACTGTGGAATAACTGAGGAACTAAAAGCATTTTGTAGGCACTTTATATTTCAAGATGAAGCTCATGCCTATATAGCAGACGAACCGTCTCTTTACCTTATTTTAAGGTTTTTTTTTTTAATGTTTATTTATTTTTGAGAGAGCGAGCGTGCACAAGTTGGGGGAGGGGCAGAGAGAGGGGGAGACACAGACTCCGAAGCAGGCTCCAGGCTCTGAGCTGTCAGCACAGAGCCCGATGCGGGGCTTGAACTCATGAACCGCAAGGCCTGAGCCAAAGTCAGACCCTTAACTGACTGAGCCACCCAGGTGCCCCTCTTTTCCTTATTTTAAACATTTGACCGTGATTATTCAGGGACTTCCTTGGTTCTCATTGCTCTCATTGTTGCTCTACATTCCTTAAATACCCCATGCTCATCTTGTTAGTTGGTTTGTCTGAGACCTCACACCCAAGCTCCTTGCCTCATCTTCTGCTCTAGTTGCCCTCTCAGCAGCATTGATGCTGTACTGCTTGCTTTGCTTCAGAAAACTCCTTGATAACGTACATGGTGTTTGTTAAGCACTCACAGAACTCTGGCCTTGGGAGACGGTGATATGGAGAGCTGCCATCTCACGTTCACACTCATAGGCCACGTGTGTTTATACAGCTTCCCACTGGGAGAGACGCACTCAGGCCTGGCTCTGGGCTGGGCTTGCGGACTGGGAGCTCTGGACAGGCCTGCAGCTGCCTGTGTAGTTATCCCGGGTGCTGGGATTGGCTGCTCCCGAGGGCCAGGTAATGAGGAGTGGAGTGGGGCTGATAAAGGGGAGCTAAATCAAGAAGGTGACATAGGAACGGGGCCGGAAGCAAGACATTGTGTGGAAGACAGGGCTGACATGCCCAGAGCTGGGTTCATTCCGAGTGCTTGCTGTTGAGATGTGGGCTGGCTGAGTTGAGACGAGGCAAAACAAAAAATGCAGCGACTGAGTGGATAATTGCAGATTACCCAAGTGGCTTCCTGTACTGGTGCAGTTTAGGCATCTCTCCTGATGAAGCTCAGCTTCCCAGTGGTCTGAAGGCCACCTGAAAGCATGTGGCACATTTCTCTGACAGAACATTGGAGTGTGTCCGGTGGCTCCACAGGTTTTCAGTACAATCATTTTATGGGCTCACTGTTGAATGATGCGCTTAACAAGACATCAGTATTTGGGGCTGTTTCTCTTTGAGGATTGTCTGTGGTCTGAAGTTGGTGAGCCGATAGTCTGAAAAATTTTTTGAACCAGAGCAACAAAACTCCTTAGTTTCCAATTCTAAGTAGCCTAGTGACTTTTTAAATTTAGATCATGCAATACTAGAACTGGGAGGAGTTTTACTTTACCTCTTTGATGCCCTCCTGTGGCAGGATCACTACTCACCCACTTGGTCTTTGTCCTCTATTACACTGAATATCTACTGTCTGGCAGACTCCTCTTAACAAGAGGACACACACTGAAAAGAGATTAAACATATTAAGCATTAAGTCTCCTGTAAGAAGCAAATTTGTTGGATTTTGATCCTGTTGTGATCTGTCAGCATACTATAAACACTGAGCTTTTCGGTTAATTCTTTTTAGTTGGAACTTTGGCTTCAATGATGCCACGGTGTCAGGAACAGATCAGAGCATCACTGAATAGTAACTTGGGTCTCTTAGTCGGTCGTACAACCTTAAGAAAGGTGACTATATGATGCCCATTTTGACTTGCTGCCCTTAAAGAGTAAATTTTTATCTTATTCTAGAATCGTAGGTTCTAGTTGGATTGCATACTTTTTCTTTTTCTTTTCCTTTTTCTTTTTTCTTTTTCTTTTTCTTTTTCTTTAAGTAGGCTTTACACCCAGCACAGAGCCCAACGTGGGGCTTGAATTCACAACCTTGAGATCAAGGGTTGAACGCCCCACTGACTGAACCACCCCTGGACAGCATATTCTTTTTTTATTATTTAACTTTTTTTTTTAAGTTTATTTATTTATTTTGAGAAGTGGGGAGGGGCAGGGAGGAACAGGGAAGAGAGAGAATCCCAAGCAGGCTCTGTACTGTCAGCGCAGAGCCCAATTTGGTACTTGATCTCAGAACCATGAGATCATGACCTGAGCAGAAATCAAGAGTCAGGAGGCTTAACCCACTGAGCCACCCAGGCGCCCTGACTGCATATTTTTTTTAATGCTTATGTATTTTTGAGAGAGAAAGAGTGAGAGCAAGGGAGGGGCAGAGAGAGAGGGAGACAAAGGATCCGAAGCAGGCTCCAGGCTCTGAGCTGTCAGCACAGAGCCCAATGAGGGGCTCAAACCCACAAATCGGGAGATTACGACCTGAACTCAAATCAAGTGTCAGAAGCTTAACCAACTGAGCCACCCAGGAACTCTGACTGCATAGTCTTAATGAACCTAGTCCCCTTTCATGTTAGAGCTTTTTTGGTATGCAAATAGGCATACATTCACTTTTGCCTTCATATAATCTATTTTTTCCTTAACCAGAACAATTTAACCTTGCTTTGACTCTTCTACTTTTTCACATAATCATTGTGTTGGTTAGATTTGACCAAAATAATGAACTCCATTTTCTTTCCCTTTAGAACAAAAGAATTAAAGACAAATTATTTTTCTCAATTTAAAACAAACCAGAAAATTCTAAATTGAAGATCTCTATGCTCCCATGAATTTTATATTTTCAGCAATCCTTTTTTTTAACAAAAAGATCATTTATGAAACTGCTAATAATTGTGACTTTGTTCAGTATTACATATTTCTTAAAATATGACTGCTTTCCAAATACCACAAATAGTTTAAATTATTTTGTCTTAAGAGATTTTTTTTTTTACATGGAGTCATTGGTTAATTCTGAAAGCCACTCAAACTCAGAGACTATAATCTTTGAAATCATTGCTCCTTAAAGGTTGCTAAATTAAAAAAAAAAAAATCAGAATTGGCTCTCTCCCAGTAGTTTGGAACTTGGCCAAAAAAAAAAAAAAAAAAAAAGGAAACTTCAAGCAGTTACTTTCACTGAATTTGAAACCATGGTTTAAACTTGAGCTCTCAAACAAAGCATGGAATAGCATACATATCAGCCCAACTTAGAGTTCTTTGCTTTGTGTGTATAGAAATTTGCCCACCTCATTTTCTCTTTGGTCAGCTGGTCATTTTTATCCAGTGGATAAATTCCAAATATCCTAAAGTCTTATATGGGATTTATTTAACCCATGGGACTGGGCCTTTGCTATGTTACATGCCAAAGTGTTTTGGCATCTGGTTCCATCTGTCCCCAAGGACAGAGGGCTTCTGAGAATTGCTGACAAGGGTGTGGGACCAGGCAGCGGTCCAACCCAGCAGGATGGGATTTTGTTAAATCTTGAGCATTCTCTGTGGAACCAGACTATTTGAGGGATTCAGCAGTACCACCCTTTGAAAGAAGAAATGGGTTCATAAGTAAGTGAAAGAATTTAATTGAAAGAGTAGGGCAGGGGCACCTGGTGGCTTAGTCAGTCAAGCGTCCGACTCTTGATTTCAGCTCAGGTCATCTCACAGTCATGAGATCGAGCCCTGTGTTGGGCTCTGCACTGAATGTGAAGCCTGCTTGAGATTCTCTCTCCCTCTCCTCCTGCCTCTCCCGCTGTGGTCTCTCTGTTTCTCTCTTTCTCTCTCTCTCTCTCAAAGTAAAAAGAGAGAGAGAGAGAGAGAGAAAGGTCAAAAAGAGGATGGTGGAGAAAGCTAAAAAGGAAAGGACCTATTTGTTCAGATAAATGCGTGGGGAGTCAGCAGTGTAGACAAGGCCTTAGCAGCCCCTGAACCTGCGTACAGCCCCCACCTTCTCTGTCTTACTCCTTTTTTTCCCTCCCAGCCCCCAACCTTTTAATTTGTAGACTAACTTCCTCTTTTCTGGGCTTGAATCTGCAGCCCGCAGTGTGGTCATCCTGTCCACAATAGTGGTTGTCCCTCCAGACGCAGTCCTGCCATGAAGCCTCAGCCTTTCTGGCTCCTTTGCATGCACCTCGCCAGGGGAGGACAGAGGGCCTTTCTCCAGGGTGTGCTTTAGGACGTGCTAAGCCGGCCCACCCTGGCTCTTCTTCTACCATGTGTTAATGCCTTTTTCTTCCTGACTCACGAATACATGATCGTGTGACCATTTCTTGTTTCGAATGTTCTTTTTGTGCTGACAGGGAAAGAGATGACTTAATGTCCGCACTAGTTTCCGTCAGGAGCATCTTGACAGACGTGCAGGAAAGAGAAGCCGGCGCTTATGAGCAGGTGAAGCAAGCCGTGCAAGTGGCCGAGGAAGCCAATTTCGAGAAGACCAAGGCAAGTCTCAGAAGATCAAAATTAAGGCAGCCTGTCACTACTCTTTTTTCTCCTCCAAGAATTCCTGTGACTGTTCATCCTTAACTAAACTCTTTTTTTCGAAACACGCAAAGCAAAGACCAGTGTTTTAGTGTTGGCTTTGCTGAATTAAACAGATTTCCTGTTGGTAGAATTCTTAGTCCTCTGCAAATCCTCTTGTTATATCGCTGTTCAGAGAATAGAGAGCGACATGGCAAGGTACTTGGAGAGACTTGCATGCGTCACCTTTTCATTTGCTGGTGATTTCGCGTGCTGTGAAGATCTTAACTACATGTGTACACGTTCAAGTATGACTGCAGACAAATGTTTCTCCTCCATGCATGGGAGATTTTGAGAACATCCAAATATGCCACAGATAATGAATAATATATGTGTACGGAATAGCATCTTTAGCTATGAATGAGTCTGGACGCCTGGATGCTAAGTCAAACACGTTGAGTGATCGTGATAATGACAGTAATAGTTACCACTTCATGATCAGGCAGTGTCGTAAGCACTTTGAATTATGGGAGGTTATCGTGGATTCCTTGCTCCGTCTGAGTCCACCGAGGTTGCCGTGTATTTTCCCTAGCACTTCGAGTAGCTAGTGATTACTGTATTGGACGGTGTGGATATAGAACATTTCTGTGAAGCATTCTGTTGGATAGCTTTGGTCTAAGCCATAGAGTAGCAGCAGTATTTTATTAAGGTATGGGCTCTTCAACTCTCTCTTTAGCTCCTCAGTCACTGCCTTATCCACTTGTCTCCATCCAGTTCATCCGTGACTCTTCCCAGACCACTGGCCCTCACGGCTTTCATTACTAAGGCCCCTGTGCCTCTGAAACTTCTATTCATTCAGACCAAGCTCCCTTATATGCTTTGTCTCCTCAAACACTCCTGGTTCTTTATCTGTACCGAACTCTAGCTGTCCCTCGATGACACCGTGACCCTCTAACCCTCCGGCGAAGGCCCTTTGCCACTCGCCTCGCCTCATCTGGCTGTGAGGGAGGGATCAGGATCCTCTCCCTCCTTACTGCCGTTTCCAGGCCTTTGTTTTATCATCTACGTTAGTGGCCATTCCTCTTTGAAGTCATTGTTGTCTCTCCTCTCCCTGATTTTAATCAATATAAACTCTCAATCTCAGATGTCACTATTTGAGACTTATTTTAAGGACAATCATCCATTTTATTACTTGGGTTTATAAAATAGTTGTTGGCTATTTGATACTTTTTAAGAGCGTTAGCCTCTGACCCTTTTCTCCCTTGTCTTTGTCTGTTCAGGCTGCTGTAACAGAACTTAAACAGCAAATATTTCTTTCTCACAGTTCTGGGGGCTGATGAGCCCAAGATCAAGGCACCAGCAGATCTGGTATCTGGTGAGGGCTTGCTTCCTGGCTCATACGTGGCTGTCTTCTTACTGTGTCCTCACATGGCCAAGGGGGTGAGGGAGCTCTCTGGGGCCTCTTCTATAAGGGCACTAATCCTATTCATGAGGGATCCCTCCTAAGGATCTAATAACCTCCCAAAGGCCAAACATCCTTATACCATCGCATTGGGGGTTAGGTTTCAACACATAAATTTTGGAGGGGCACACACTTGGAGTCCAGAGCACGCTCCACTGACCTCCTCGGATCATCCTGAAAGGTTTCTACGTCCATGTCGTTAATACACACAACCCTGTAATCCCAGCACACTTTGGCTGCTTACGTCTAGCGCTTTCCCTGTTCTGCAGTGACTGCCGTGAGAACTGGTGTGTCCATGGGATCTCAAACTCTGCAATGCTCTCTCTGACCAGAGCCTCCCTCTGCCTCGTCATCCCCATTAAACCTGCTCACTGGCCTCATTCCTGCTTCTCCTTCAGCTTCTTCTCACGTCTTGTTTTCACTGTTGTCTCCAGGCTGGTCTTCTTCTCTTTCCATTTAAATATGAATTTTATGTCCCCAACTGAACTCATTACATTTGCTCCCCCCAAACTGCTGTGTTCTCTATCCATTGAATGGCACTTTCATCCACTACCGTGCCCTGACCGGAAAGCTGGTTGGTCATCTCCTGCTTCTCGCCTGACTTCCAGTCCCTAAGTACACGTCTTAGTTTCTGAACTTTTCTTGAATTCCTTCCTCACGGTCCCCTCTCTTGTTCAGGACAGCACCCTCTCTGGACTTATGAATTACAACATCCTCTTCCTTTGCCCTGTTCCCTGCACTGCGGCTAGAAGTGATCTTTCTTTAAGGCAGATTTGACCCTGGGACTTTGACTTAAAATCTGTCCAGGATTGCCCACTGCCTCAGGACAGTCTCCAAACCCTTTCACAGACTTCCCGAGGTCTGTCATGTGCTTCCTTCCAGCCCTTCCATGTCACTTATTACTCTCCTCCAACAGACGTGGCCACTGTTAGCTTTGCAAAGGCAGCTGAGTTTAGGGGTTGGACAAGGTCTTATTAGAGTTAGCAGACCTAGATTCAACTTTGGAGCCCCGCCATTCACCAGCTGCGTGACCTAAGACAACTTACTTAATTCCCCAGGCCACGGTTTTTCCTCATGTGTAACATGGAGATGATGTCTGACTTTGAGGATTGTTCATGAGCACTGCATGTAATTGACTGATTGATTTTAAAACTTAAGTTTTATTTATTTGTTTTGAGAAAGAGAGAGAGAACCTGTGGGAAGGGGCAGAGAGAGAGATCTAAAGCAGACTCTGTGCTGACAGCGGCGAGCCTGATGTGGGGCTCGAACTCACAAACCATGAGATCATGACCTGAGCCGAAGTCGGACGCTTAACCCACTGAGCCGCTCAGGCACCCCCATTGAGGACTACATCTTAAAGTGGAGATCTGTTATCTTGTAGAAACTTGGACACACAGTATTTCCTCAGTAACTAGGTGATGGTGATGCCTCCTGATCCCCCTGTTTATGCCCTGCTTTTTAGCCCCTGGGCCTTTGCACATGTTGTACAAATTCTTCTTCACTTCCTACCTGGATATTTTCTCCCATCTTTCAGGTCTGCTACTCCAGAATGTCTCTGGGGGCACCTGGGTGGCTCAGTTGGTTAAGCATCCAACTTCGGCTCAGGTTATGATCTCACAATTCGTGAGTTTGAGCCCCACCTTTGGTGAGCTAAAGCCCCACTTCTGGTGAGCCCCACTTCTCTCTCTCTCTCTCTCTCTCTCTCTGCGTGCAGTGGGATTCTCTCTCTCTCTCTCTGCCCCTCACTCACTTGCACCCTCTCTCTTTAAGAAAAAAAAGAAAAGAAAATCTCTGTTCTCCCGTGCCTAGATTTGATGTACCTCTTATGTGTCTGTAGAGCAGGGTTTCTCCACCTTGGCATTATTGACATTGTGGACTTTAACATAATTCTTTGTTGTACAGGCTATCCTGCCCGCATGCCATAGGATATCTAGCAGCAACCCTTGCCTCTGTTCACTGGATGCCAACAGCATACCTCCTGTTCCCCAAGTTCTGACAACCAAGGATATCTCCATACATTGCTACAGCTTCCCAGGGTGTGTGTGCGTGTGTGTATGCATGCAGAATTGCCCCCAGCTAAGAACAACTCTCATTACAGCATTTATCAAAGCGTATTATTATTCCCTGTTTGTCTTTATCTTTCATTAAGCTTTAAAATTTCTGCCAGGAAGGAACTTACCCATCTCGATCACTATGAAATCTTTAGTACCTTGCATAGTGCTTGGCCCTTAGTGGTACCCAGCATCCACTCACTAAGGAAATTGCAACCTGTTTTCACTAACAGTCTAGAATTCTCTTATTCTTATCCTTCCGGTTTACCCACTTTGCCGGTGCCCAGCGAAAGCCCCGATCGCACTTTTTTTTTTTTTTTTTTTTATTGCTACTTTCAGCCTGTCAAGCGTTGCTGAAGAAAGCCACAGAATGAATTCCACGGGAGAGTGGTACTGGTCACCTTCGGTTGTTCAGAAGTACTGTTTAGCAATTCTTTCCTTTGTAGTTGACCACCTTTGGTACTCAAGGCAGGAATTTCACTTCCCACGCTTCCCCAGCTCCGCTGTTAGCTCATCACTCCATGGCCAACCTATGTCACTGACATCACAGCCCACTGACAAGAGCCCCTTCAACACCTTTTCATCCCTCAGACGTGTCTTCTGCTCATTTCTTCTTGCTCATCTGGCCCTCTTACTTCCCAAGCTGGATCTCTTTCTCTAAGTTCTTGAGGCCTCCTACTTGGAGGATTTCAGGGACCCTGAGCCATTAGTCACCACATCTTCTATCTTCTGTCCCTCCCTCTCCTCTGTTTCCCCTGTCATCCTGTCTACAGCTGTTATTCTTGTTTAAGCAAACAAGAGGCAGCCTTCCCTTGATCAGCTTCCACATAATTGCCTGCCTTCCCACCGCCTTTTTACTGGCGGACCTTTCAAAACAGGCGTTCACCCTCGAAGCTCTCTGTTCCCTTCTGAACACACTGCAGCCAGGCCTTCAACAAAATGTAGTCTGATTTCACGCTACTGAATTGCTCACTCAGTGGTCACCACTCATTTCCTGATTACTAAACCCGGTGACCTCATCTCTGCCTTCATTCGACTCCAGCTCTGCCGTCTAGGAAGCCATTGGCTGGCCTGTTAAAACACGTCCTCTTTTCCCCTTGATTTATCTGATATTTACTCCTGTGGGAGTCATCCTCTTTGCATGCTTTTTCTTCTCGTCTCCATCTCTTTTCTCTTATTTTCCACAAGCCTTCAACACCGACATTCCTCAGTCAGGAGTTCCTTCCACCCGTGTCGTCCTAATTGCCAAGAATTTGTCTCTCCAAAACCCTCCCTTCACTGGAACACTCCCACCTTGTGCCTTTAGCTGTACCAGCCCTCCTGAGCACCACACCCCCGTTTCTTGCTGCTCCTAGACCCCTGTATATGGGTGATATTCCATTAGCATCTGAAAATCTGCACAAATTATTGTTCCTCTCCATTTTCCTGTCCACCACTCCTTTTCCTTCTACCATTTTCTGTATTCTCCGCAGATACTGGCTCCCTCATCTTACCAACCGCCCTGGCTCACAGCCTCTAAAATATCTTGGCTTCTCCCCATCCCTCGCTCTCAACATCCAATCAGTTGCCAAGCTCTCGGTTTTTGGAGTCTTTTCCTAAGCTATGCCCACCCTTTCCTTCCTGGCTCAAGTCCTAACATACTGTTACGCAACCTATGTAGATGATTGCATTAGCTTTCTACTGGTCTTGCTCAGGCCTCTTCCAGTTCCAGTATATCTTTCCCACTGTTGCCAAAGTCCTCCTCAGTTGTAACGCTCCCTGTTCTGGGAGCTCCCTTCTTGCAGTACAACAAAAGCATGACCTGCCAGATCTTTTACAATATGCCCCCCCCACCCCGCTATTTTTCACTACACTCTTTCACATGACCTGTGCTGTTTCCTGAATGTGACCTACAGTTTTCCTGAATGTGACTTACAAGGTCAGGAATGTGACCTTCCTGAATGTGACCATGAATTTGCTTATGCTACGCTTTATAGCACCGTATTGATCTATCTATTCAACCTGTGAGGCTCAACTCAGGTGGCAGTCTTCCCCAAAGTTTTCCCCAGCCCCTTCTTGTTTGAATTAATCTCTTCCTCCTCCATATTTGACTGAGCTGTATAGAATTTTGGTGGCTGTTTACATAGCTCTCACCACCAAAAGACCTTAAAAGTCAGGTCTGTGACATCTATCACTATATCCTTCACATGTTCATTGCACAATGTTTGTTGAATTGAATTAAAGTCAATTGTTAGCTTTAACTATGAATATGAATTTTGTAATTAGTGCTTTTAAAAATTTAACAGTTAAGAACAAAAGAAGCTATTGTGTATTGGGAATCCAAAGCATTTTTCATTCAATTAGTAAGTAGTGCAAGAACCGAATTCTAAGCATCATTGAATGAGTAATAATGCAGGAACTGATTTCCAAGCAGTTTACAAAATACAATGCAGATCTACTAGTTTTTATCTCTCAGGGATGTTACAACATATTAGGGATTTTGCTTCGTGAGAGTAAAGAGTAAAATGGCATACATATTTTAATTTTAAAAACAACTACTTGATTGTTGAGCCCCTCTTCTATCTAGTTCCTTGACTGTTGTTGCCATCTAGTGTTCCATTTTGCATATTGCATTCTAAGTAAGTACATGGAATTATTTTATGTTATATACTTACATTGACAATGGCAGTGAAAACACCTAAGGATTTTATAACAAAATAAATCTAATAACACGAGAAAGTTGTAATGCCATGCGTAGATTCAGCTGTGGAATCGCTCTATTCTACCACTTTTTAGGTCTGTGATCTTGGGCAAGTTACTTAATGTCTCAAAGCTGCTCAGTTTCTTCAGCTGAGTGATAACAGCTATTTAAAATTCAGGGCACCTGGGGAGGCCCAGTCATTGAAGCCTCTGACTTCTGCTCAGGTCATGGTCTTGCGGTTCATGGGTTCGAGCCCTGCGTTGGGCTCTGTGCTGACAGCTCAGAGCCTGGAGCCTGCTTCGGATTCTGTGTCTCCCTTTCTCTGTGCCCCTCCCCTGCTCATACTCTGTCTCTCTGTCTCTCTCAAAATAAATCAACATTTAAAAAAAGAACTATTTAAAATTTAACAAAGAGTGTTAAAAAAATTGACCCATGTAAGCTATTTAGCAAAGTATTTGGCACATAGTAAGTGACTAATAAATATTTTTGGTTTTCTTTGAAATTGCAAGTCCTTACAACCAGGGATAATTTTAAAATAGAGGAAGAAAAATAACCTCAAAAAATGAGGGTGGAAAAGCAGAAGTTTTGTGGTGATGCCTTGGTAAAGCTTCAAGATGAAGAGGTTAACCAGGCCTCAGACCTGCTTGCTTCTATTTGAAGAGAAATTGTTGCCTTTGGCATGAAGTTATCATGACCATCTCTATAAGAAGATAACCCTCCAAGGGAAGATTAAAAAAAAAAAAAAAAAACCCAGGAGGTTGAATCAATGTCCCCCAACTTTTTTCCTTTCCAAATTATTATTTTTCTTACACTATAGTAGAGTCAGAAAGGTGAAAATTATAAACCTAAAGTATAAAGATCAGAAAGCAATCGGCCATTTGATCACAAGCACAGGCAGAGAACATATGTTTCTTGATACGTAGATTATCTTCCACAAAACAAAAATCATAAACATCTTGAAAATGGGAGATAGAGACTGATAGGTTTCTAGTAGCAAGTTTATAAATTGAAAATCAATACTTTTCATTATTCATAAGTTAAATGCTTAAAACATGTTGACAATCATTTTTATTTTGTGGGCTGTAGTTCATCAAAATGAAAACAGTGTCACAAGTTTTCACATGAATTTTAAATTTACTTTAAGTGTGAATTCTATTATTTCTCATAATATCTTGAATTCTTGAATCATGAATTCTTTGATCATGAAGGTTTCTAGGAACCCAACTCTAACACTTGGGAAGGACTTTTATGTGTCCTAAAATAGATTTCCTATTTTGAAAAATTTAGTTGACGAGATATAAATTTATTTTGGAAAATGTTTTGACCCCATTAAGACCCCATTTGGGAAATGTTTTGACCCCAAAAAACTGGTTGGTTTAATAAAACTAGAGCTGGGCATATCAAGTCCAATAAATTATGTCTTAAAAAGGGTGTTAATATGGCCAGCACAGAATAACCACAAATGAAAGAAATGTCCCAGAAGAGAAAAGGTCCCTTGAGGATTGAGTCTACTGGGTGGGGGAATAGTATAATTCAGCTCCTCAAGAGCCACAGCCATTTCCACCG
The DNA here is from genome assembly GCF_014898765.1 of Herpailurus yagouaroundi. Classification (NCBI taxonomy): domain Eukaryota; kingdom Metazoa; phylum Chordata; class Mammalia; order Carnivora; family Felidae; genus Herpailurus; species Herpailurus yagouaroundi. The sequence goes on from NW_024412436.1 coordinate 9,156,184, forward strand.
AAAAGGGGCCGTGCTCAGGGACAGGAAGAATCCACCCTCTTGGAAGCAATGGCAGCTACAGGCCCCAAATCATCCTGGTCCCCTCTGGACATCTCTCAGTTAGTTGTCACTGACCATTTACTGACCTCACTTGTGAGAATTCAGTTATTACGCCTTTACCAGATGGTTAGACAAGCAGAATCAGGGAGCAATTCCGGAAACTAGGAGAGGGAGCCCTGGAAGAAAACAGGGAAGCTTTAATGGAAAGAGTGTATAAATACTTGTTTAGTTCTCTGTGATCTATCTAGTGTGTGAGGTCCGTGGTAAGAGAGATACCTCTAGAAAGATTAAATCACTTTTCTAAGTGCAAGTGTTACTGATCCTTAATTTCTTCATTGTGACCAGGCATAGATATGAAAATCAAGACAAATAAAAGTATGCCTTCACACTTCCTCATCATCACCTCTCCGTGGTGGCCAGTCCTAACCAGGAGAAGGCCATCCACAGAAACAGAGGCTTCAGCATTGCTTTTAGGTGATTTACAACTTCTTGCTTTGGACTTTGTGTTTACAACATCTTACCTCGGCTTAGGCCTCTTATCCTGTCAGGATCATTTACTGTTCCTTGTTCCCGAATGGACTGACTTCTTGGAGGTGATTCTTTGGTTGCTGTTCATGTTAACCTGATGTTTAGACCTTCAGCAGTCATGTTCTGCTGTTCGTGTGCTTAATAATGTTGACTCCTGAGTTCTTGTTCGATGAAAAAGCTTTATATACAACAGTCATTTTATTCTTTCATGCCAGTTGTATTCTATCTGCAAAAGTTATGAACATTTTTATTAGGTTCATAGAAAATCTTTTTCACAACAGCAATTGTGTTCTGAAGCACAGAAATCTCAAATTCATAATCTATCAAGCTCTAAGGGCTTAAATTATAGAAAAATTATGCTTTTCCACTTCTTTTAAAATCTAATGTAAAATTTTATTTTACAGGCATCCTCAACTAGAATTGGACTTGGGACCAAGTCCCTGAGAGAATCATTTTTCAGTTACTGTATATGCTTGTCAGTTAATCTGAGACAATTAAGTTTTACCCTCGTATTTTATAACTAGGAGTACGGCAACTTTCCAGAAGAGTTTGAAGAAAATTAGGATTTAATGCTTTCCAGATGAAGAGAAGAAAATTCACCCGTCATACCCTAGATTATTTATTGTTTATATTTATTGTAGCTTTCTCCAGAGGGAAGCAGAGCTACGCATAAAGCCTGTGGTGCTTACTGAGACAACAAATGTGACTCTATCCCACTTGTAACTTGATACATACTTACACAGTTTGTAGGTCATATGAGACTTGGGTTTCTTGGCTTCCCAACTTAGGGGAACGTAGCTGTTGAATGAGGTGGATATTGGATATTAGATAAGAGCCACTGGAATAAGACACCATAGAATGACTCAGATTTTCTGTCAAGCACCTTAGCTGTATAGGGGTTTTTTAAAATTGGGATTTTGAAGCTAGTTTATTGTTGGGTGTTACACATAAAGACACTGTGAATGTAGTCGAAAGGAAGTTAGAAAGTTTTTGCTTCTAGAAATCCAGAGTGGGAAATTGAGACTAAGAACAATTATGGACTCGTAAAAAACCAGCAGTGAAAGATGGTACTTCTTAGTTCATAAAACTAGGTAGTAAATGCTCTTTTGAGTCTTTCCTTATCTAAACTTTTTATTATTACCTAATTTTTACTTTAGTTAATCAAGTTTCGGGAACCCCGATTATTTGATAATGTTAAAAATAGATGCCTGTATGTAATAACCAACTCATCTCCATTTTCAGTTTTGATCTGTTTAACCAGGAGCAAATGAAAAATCAGTTAAACTGGAGACTCACATATTTCATTCAGTAGAAACATGATATATAATTGAAATATAATATGAGAATGCTTGAGTTTTCTGATGCCCTTTTCAAATTTGGACTCATCTGTGGCCTTCATCAGGGTCCATTAATCTGAATTCTTTTAGTTGCTTAGTTAATACAGCGTTAATTATGAAAATTGAAATATGTGAATAAATGTACCATTTGAATAGTATTTTAGATCTGTAATTGGTATTGACAAACGAGTATAAAATTCTTCTAATGGGCTCTACAGCGAGTTGTGATGATTTTAAGTAAAATCAAGGCTTAATTATCTCATTTTCCCCTCACATTTTCCAAACTCTAAGACCCCATTTCCCTCCATCTTACTTTGGCAGGCTTTAATCCAATGTGAACAGTTGAAGAACGAACTGGAGAGGCAGAAAGAGCGACTTGAAAAAGAACTCGCATCGCAGCAAGAAAAAAGGGCCTTTGAGAAAGAGATGATGAAAAAGGACCTAACAAAAGAAAAGGAGGACCTGGGATCAAAGGTACCTGTGGATTCAGTTTGTTCCCTGCCCTGCAGCAGAAATGTTTGTGGTGATGTCACTGATGATGCTGTAGCCTACAATTTTTGAGTGGACTCTAAATTTTAAAAATCTTGTAAGTAGCCAATTGCTTATAATTTAGAGTTCAGAAACATTTTCCATTTTTCCAGTGTATTTCTCGAGAAAAGATATATTCTCGGACCTCTCCAAATAAAACAGTCAATTCGATTCCATGCTGTGAAATTGTAAAATTTGCTTTGATCCCTCCATTCTGTTTGAGTCCCTGTTTCCTGTTTCTCAGAGGAAAGGAGGTGCTCTGTGGATATATCCAGATTTTATTTCCACCTGGGTGAAGTCAAGGAGCAGTGACTCCCCCACTTTATCCCCCACTCTCAAATTAGACTTGCAGAAGATAAAACACATATAAGAAACCAAGTGGCCAAGGAAAAGTGATTATGTACACGGTACAAAGCAGGTACCCGATGAATAATGAACATAACCGGATGGATGAATAGAAGGGAGAAGTGAAGGGCCAGAAGAACAGCTGGCCTGAAATGGGCAGTGTTTGGGAAACAGTAAGAAACTGGAAGAGAGAGGGGCACCTGGTTAAGGGTCTGAGTCCTGACTTTGGCACAGGTCATGATCTCACGGTTTGTGAGGTCGAGTCCCACGTCCGGCTCTGCACTGACAACGTGGAGCCTGCCTGGTATCCTCTCTCTCCCTCTTTTATGCCCCTCTCCCGTTCACTCACTCTCTCTCTCTCAAAATACATAAATAAACTTAAAAAAAAAAAAAAGAAGGAACTGGAATACAGAGATAAGTGAAACCTAGCTTTCAAGTTGCTATAACAGAGTAAAATTGAGCAAGATGTGGTCCACGAAATGACCAAAACAGCAGTTACATGTTGTTGTTGTGTTTACAGCAACTCGCAGCTTGTACCCTGAATGCTGTGCTATAACATTCTAGTGTGTGATAATGACCTTATTCAGCACGTGTCTCTCCTGAGTATCTGCTGTGTGCAAGGCAATGCGATCCTGAGGATGCGTCAAGAGAAAAATCACCAACTCTGTCCAGTGAATTCGAAGTCTTACGGGTGCCTGAGGCATTTACTGTAAACTCCCTTGTCTTATCCTTCAAAAAAGCAAAAGTGTGCCTGTGGAAAGCCCACTATGTGCCAATCAAACTTTACCTTCTCCGGCCAGAATTGGTGATCTGAGCCTTGCGGATGGCACCGAGGGGTCTCATGGCCTGAGTGTCCACGGTGCTCTTGCTCCTTTCCAGCAGTCCTGCCATGCACTCCTCTCTCCCGTTCACTCAGCATGGGGCAACAGATAGTAACCGGAGGGCTCGGGGGTGTGGGTGTCCCAGGACCAGTGCAGTGCTGCTTACAGAGGAGGGAAGAGGAAGACACTAAACACACACTTCCATAAATGAGTTTTTCATTACCACTGTGATAAAGGCAAAAAAGTGCGGCATAGGGTACCGTGAGAAAATCTGACCTAGTCTAGGCAGCCATGGAAGACTTTCCTAAGAAAGAGATTTTCAAAATGAGACTCGACAGCGATGAGTAGTAGTCAGGTGAAGAGTTGAGGGGAAGAGTTTCAGACCCAGGGAAACAGCACCCCCCAGACTCTGAAGCTAGCAAGCATCATACTTTTTAGGAATTTAGGGGAGGCCCAGGTGACTGGGGCATAGGACGTGGGGACAGTAGTGGGAGATGAGTTGGGAGCAGTATTCAGGGACCAAAGCAGGAATGACCTTAAAATCCATGTGAAAGATTTTAGGTTTTATCCCAAACCAAGTGGAAAACCATTGAACACCTTGAAATTGGGCAGCGTCATGCTGCCATTTCTATTTGAGAACTTCCATCTGTCGGTAAATTGGAAGAAGACTTGGAATAAATGCCTGGAGATCAGGTGGGAGGTAATTATCGTAGTCCCGGTGGAAATGATGGTATCTTGGGCCCATTTTCAAAGACTATTTTTTTTTTGTTTATTTATTTTTGAGGGGGGGGGGCAGGGGCAGAGCGAGAGAGAGGGGGAGGCACAGAATCTGAAGCAGGCTCCAGGTTCCGAGGTGTCAGCACAGAGCCCGATGCGGGGCTCGAACTCACAGATTGCGAGATCATGACCTGAGCCCAAGTCGAACGCTCAACCGACTGAGCCACCTAGGCACCCCCAAAGACTCTTGTAAATCACTTTTATTCTCCTCAAATTCTCTACTATACCACACTCCCCTCATTCTCAGCAGAGTCTTACTTACCTAACAAAGAAAACTGAAGCCAGTGAGTGGTAACCACTTCAATCTTTATCTTCCCCTCACCTGTGCCTTCAAGTACGATTTCACCAGCATCCCAACAACATTGTTAGAATGGGAGAGGCCTTGCACTCATTGTTTCTCCTTGCTCTCGGTCCCTTTCTCTCCCTCTACCTCAGGGAGCTTCCTCCTTCTCAGGAAAGTCCCCTCGAGTTTCTCTCACCCATTGAAAGAAACAATCTTTCTTCTAATCCAATGGTTCTCAATCTTGGAGCCACAGAAGTTCCAAAATCTCATTGTCCAGTCTGCGTCCCAAACCAGTATGTGAAAATAACCATGGGTGGGATTCAGGAGACTGGATCCAGGTGACTCCAGTGTGTATCCCAGGTTGGAAACCACGTCAGTAATTCCATGTGCCTCCCTACTCTTGCCCTTTATGGTCCAGTTTCTTGTGAGGTCTGTCTGTACATGCGGTCTTTATGCTCTCTCCTCTGATTACCTCTTCAGCCCCTGCATTTCAGCTTCTGTGCCCACAGCCAGTGGAATTACCATTGCTATGTCCTCCTTGTGCTGTTTTTAGCGAATATTTGTTAGTTCTTATTCTCTTTATTTTTTTTTATTAAAAAAAATTTTTTTTTAACATCTTATTTATTTTTGAGACAGAGGGAGACAGAGCATGAACGGGGGAGGGTCAGAGAGAGAGAGGGAGACACAGAATCGGAAGCAGGCTCCAGGCTCTGAGCCATCAGCCCAGAGCCCGACACGGGGCTCGAACTCACGGACCGCGAGATTGTGACCTGAGCCGAAGTTGGACGTTTAACCGACTGAGCCACCCAGGTGCCCCTAAAAAAATTTTTTTAATGTTTGTTTATTTTTGAGAGAGAGAGAGAGAGAGAGAGAGAGAGAGAGAGAGAGACCACAAGCAGGGGAAGGGCAGAGAGAGAGAAAGACACAGAAACTGAAGCAGGCTCCAGGCTCTGAGCCATCAGCACAGAGCCCGATGCAGGGCTCGAACTCATGAACTATGACATCATGACCTGAGCTGAAGTTGGGCGCACAACCGACTGAGCCACCCAGGTGCCCCAGTTCTTATTCTCTTTAAAAGATTCTCTTTCCGGGGCACCTGGATGGCCCAGTTGGTTAAGCCTCTGACTGCTGATTTCAGCTCAAGTCTTGATCTCAGAGTGGTGAGTTCAAGCCCCAAGTTGGGCTCTGTGCTAGGCATGAAGCTTACTTTTAGAAAATAAATAAATGAAAGGTTCTCTTTCCTTGATTTCTCTGGATTTCTTGCTTTGGGAGGATGATAATGTGTGCCTTTAAGTTTGCTCAGAGTTTAAAGTGCCTTTGAGACAATGAAGGAAACGCATCCAGAAAGCAACTTGATGGAAAGTTCTAGAGTTTAGCAGAGAGCATTATATTCTGATGTCTTTGGCATTAGAGTGGCTCCCGGTTTCATGTATGTGACATCGATTCCTAGATCCTCAGCTCTCTAGTGATCTCCTAAACCAGCTTCTCTTGCCATGCTCCCTCTCCTATGGGAGATTGTCCAACTCTGCAATCTCGCTGGCATTTTTGTCTCCATCCTCTCCCTTACCCTACTCATCACGAAGTCACCAAATTCTAGAGATTCAGACACCTGGGGGTTTCCCATTGCCCTGTCTCCCTGCCATGCATAGCGTCACTCCCGGATGACTTCTACAGCCCCAAGCACTCTCCTTGCTTCCCGTGTCACCCCTAAGCCACAGCCAGGATGGTCTTTCTAAAACGAACCAGGCAATATGTCAGTCTCTTGCTTTGACATCCTTTCCTGTCTCCCTGCCTCTCCTTGGATAAGATTTTGGATCCTTTAGCATTGCACACAGATTCTGCATTTCTCTGGCTGTCTTTGATTTCCCAGTCTCATCTCCCTTTACCTTTTTCCTTGCATCACCACCGTCCTGCTCTACTATTTTTCTTTCAGGAGTTTCCATGTGCTTTGCCCCTTGCTTAGAGGAATCTTCTGCTCTGTGTCCTTCCTAACTGATCCTTCAGAGTTCTTCTTGAGACCACCTACTTTCAGAGATGAATTCGGAGTCTCTCCTATGGTCTCCTGTGACTCAGTTAATTGCAAATTCGTGTTGAATTGTTTGTCTCCCCCAATTTACCACAAGTCCCCTGAATGTGTGGTCGCTTAACATCGTCATTGCTTGGCACATCCCACTCACATAAAATGTGTTCCATGTGTATTTGTCGAATGAATGAGTGTAACACAGGGGAAGAAGAGAGGCCCTGTGCCATTGGAATCATGTGACTGAGAGGTTGTGAATTCAGAGGATCAGAACGGTCTGTGTCTGCCTGAGCTCATGGAAGATCTGGGGAGGAAGGTGGCATATGGACCTGTAAGTAGGATTCGGAAATACAGAGCATGAGGGAAGGGATGCTGGCTGGAACCAACAAGGATAAGGCGTGGGGGGAGGGGACTTTGTGAAGTGAGTGTTGTGCGTGTGACAAAGAACAGGACCAATAGCAAAGACCGGCTATTATTCACGCCTGGGAGACTCTTAATTTGGGGGCTGTTCAGTGGAAACCTTTAGCCCTGCTGAGCGGTTCCACTTGAAAAAAATATGGTGGTGAGAATTCCTGATAAGGAAGGACAAAGGAAGGCCGAGAGTGCCAGGCAGCATTCCAGGTGCTCTTGTATAACACAGCCTCTTTCTTAACACTAACAATTATTCCAGGAGCAAAAGTGGCAACAAAAGTACAATGTATGGCTGAGACCCAGGCATGTGTCTTGCCCTCAGTGAGCCTTGGCTGGCATTTCATCTCGAGGTCCTGCCCTAAGTAAAGTGTCTGAATGAAGAGCTGAAAGTGCTTCTCACATTCTAGCAAGTGCTGTCACCAGGAAATGGCAGAACGTGGCTTTGGAGTCAAAGGATTCAGAGTTGAATCCAGTTTGACCTTTGTGTGACCTTGAACAATTCTTTTAACCTTGCCAGATTTCAGAGGAGTAAATAATGGAGTTGATCTACTCAAGGAACTGATGGGCTTAAATAAGAGTGTTTCGGAAGTACCTAATACACCTCGCTTAGAGCGGACATTTAATGGCTTTCAGCTTGAGGCTAGTATCATTCTTACTGCACAGAAAGAGGAGTAGGCTGAGAGGATGGAATTCTTGCACCTGCGTATTAGCAAAGCAGGCAGATTTGAATATAAAGCCTGGCTCTCCTTTTTATTCATTAGCTTGAATGCACATAGGCAAATTTCTGGATTTTCAGAATCTCCTGGTTGTTTTTCAACTGAAAAATTAATCCCATATAATTCCTTCTCCAAGGGGATTAAAAGAGAGAACGTGTATCCCACTGCCTAGCACAGGAAGTGTATCCGAGAGGGAGACAGAACAGTTCATCCTAACGCTGGGAGAGCTCTGTAGTTTGTGCTAAAGAGCCCCCCCTCGCCGCCCCCCATTTCCTAGCAGTAAGGAGCGCTTGCAAGACTTTTAGGCTTTGCTTCTCTCTTTTTGTTCTTTCTTTCTTTTCTTTCTTCTTACTCATTCTCATTAAATTTCGTGTGTGTGGGAAGCTCTTGGAGAGCAGATGTCTTCTACCTAGACAGATTTCGAATCATTCCCCCATGAGCAGGACTTGCTGTGAGTTTGTTTGCTGTCTTCTGTTACGGTCCTTGGCTGCACTGAGCCCCTAGGTTTGTTAGTTCAGTGGGCCATTGATCATATTTATTGAGCGCCCCCTATGGTCTACCCATTTTTTTCAGTTGGTTCCCTTGATAATAGTCCATCACTAGAATTCTTAACTCTTGCACCCGTTGTATAGTGAGTACCACTTTCTACCGTGTTCAGTACACTAGGGACCACCTTTGTATAGAGATTTCCATCAAGCTGTCCCAGCCTGGGTGTCCTTGTCTCTTGCTTGCCCCTGTCAAAGTTTAAAGGACTTGCCTGATGTCAACGCCCCGGACATCCAGCAGTGTTGCAGCTGTCCGTGTTACTTGTGTCTCCGCAACAGATGTGGATGGAGACGCTCCTGCGGTGTAATGTTGACTTCCAGATGGTGGGTGTGGGGAAAAAGGAGGTGTGACAACAGGAGCAGAGGCCTCAGGAAGTGGGTGACAGGAGGGAGCAGACAGGTAGTGGGCACAGGGAAGAAGTGATGGGTGGCAGAGGGAGGGAGTCAGATGGAAGGGATGTGATTTGTTACACGCTTATTATAGAAACTGACTCAGAATTTACAGTTAGCAGGTAAATGTCTGCATATTTACTGCAAAAAACCACCAATGTTAGTATGTTTACCATAAGCTACATCTTCACACAAATATGATTTTTAGTAGCTGGTAATTAAAGTTTGCTGCTGTGGTATGGTTCCAGAGAAGCTAGAATTACATTCATAATATGGATACTCATGAACCTGAATTTTCAAATTAAGGATATAAATTAATCTTGTTATTTGCTGCATTTAACTTCTTTTGAATTTCAATTTCAAGTTCAGATTATAATGTGAATTAGAATCATTTGTAGCTGGGTATTCGTAAAAGTAGCTTTATGTGCAAATTGGACTTTTAGACAATCTTTCAACCATAAGAAGGACATGTAAACAACCCATAAGTCAAATACACAATTCCCCACAATCGCCAGAAAAGTTAATGAACGTGTCTACCATTTAATTAGAAAATAGCTACCAGGGCTCATTATTTCATATGTGTCAACTTTAGTTCGTTATGTAATTCAAAGGCGATCTTGATCTGTGTCACAAAATCCGAGTTATTGATTTCAGTTGTGAAAACTGAATTCACACCCATATCAGTGTGCAACGGTAGATTTAAAATGTTATTTCAATTTTGTTATGAGTTCTTGTTTACCAGATTAAAAACTGATAGATATCTCTGCGTGTTTCACTCTCGAGGAAGGTAGTGTTTCTTCTTCACGTCAAAGCTGCTAATACAAATAGGAAAGTAAGAGTCTAGGAAATTTTGACTTACTGGAGCAGAGTAAAATGTAACTGCAAGCAAAAAAACCTGTAAAATGGGTTAAATCTAAGACCTAGAAAGCATTTCTCACCCTGAGAAGAAAAACTAAGAGCCTGAGATCCTTAGAGTGGAGTGCTCCTCAGAAGAGCTGTTTATTCCAGTGATCCATTCCTCAAACATTTGGTGAGGAATACGCCCTTGAGCAACTTGCAGTCTAACGTGGAAACAGACAACTAAACACAGTGAGATAAGTACATTGTTGGAAGCGTGCAGACCTTGCGGTGTGATGGAGATATATAGAAGCTGTTGTGGGAGCCATACACCGGAGTGAGAGTCGAGATATGAAACCACAGTACTGCATGAGCAGCAAATCCGTGAGAGTGGATGTCAGCTGCAAACAGCAGACATGGCCCCCCCAGGACACAATAGCTGAATAGCAACCCTGAGTGCATCAAGGGCTCCTATTCTGTGCTGGGAACAAGGGGGTCAAAGAAACTTCCCGGAGGAGAGGGGATAATGGCTGAGAGGGGAAATAACAGGAGCGCTGGTGGTTTTGTGTAGCAAAGTGAAGTGCATAGAGCCTCCTCTGTTGGTGTTGGGGGAAGGAGAGTAGGATCCATTGAATCACAGTTGCTCTCTCTAAAGAGATCTGCCTCTCCAGCTCTCCCGACCAGTCCTTTTATCCTTCCATGTGAGAGAAGAGTTCAAGACTTCTCTGATTGCTTGACATCGCCCCTGAAATTTATTTGTAACAGCCTCTTCCACAACTTTTCACCTTAAAGTTTCAACCCAAACTTTGATTTTATCATCTTGCTATGTATTTCCCCAAATGAGGGTAGAGACCCAGGAATAAATGGGAAGGAAGTACATATTTGAGTCATGGGGGACGGGTGAGTGGAGGAGGTGGAACAATGGACATACCCGATCCACAGAGAAATGATCTAAGAGTGAACCCAGTGGCCACGTGAAGACTATTAATTCAAGATTTTTTTTTTACATAGTGTCTTATTAGTCTGAGGTGCACCTACAATGATTCAGCAGTTCTATACATTGCTCTGTGCTCATCAAGATAAGTGCACTCTTAATCCCCTTCACCTGTTTCACCCATCACCCCTCCCCCCCCATCTACCTCCTCTCTGGTAACCACCTGTCTGTTCTCTGTATTAAGGAGTCTGTGGGTTTTTTTGTCTCTTTTTTCCCTTTCTTTTGTTTCTTAAGTTCTACAAGTGAGTGAGATCATACGGTGTTTGTCTTTCTCTGACTCACTGTCTCTAGGTCCACTCACGTTGTTGCGCGTGGCAAGATCTCATTCTTTCTTATGGCTGGGTCATCAGTGTTCTCAATATTTATTTTGTCAAATGCCATTATCATTTGGGACTTTTATTTCCTCCTATAGATATTGTCCCTGTCTCAAAATATTGCCCAACTGGAGGTCCAGGTTGAAAAGGTTACAAGAGAGAAGATTTCAGCTATTAATCAACTAGAGGAAATTCAAAACCAGCTTGCTTCCAAGGAAATGGATGTCACAAAGGTACAAAGTGAGATTCTAGTTTGTAATTTTTTCTAATGCACAAAACTCAGAAAGAAGCACGGAATAGAAAGGTTTTGTTATTTCAGACAGTAAAGGTCCACCTAATGGTCATTAAGCAAACATTTACTTATTACTGGCAGGCCCTTTGATGAGTGCTGAAAATACAAAGATGAATTAGACACAAATAATGTCCTTGAAGAACTCAAAGTGGCTGAGACAGACTTGTCATTAAGCAAGTGTCACTACTTTAGTCATTGAATGTGTGATAATCCCAGCATCTCTAAATTAGACAGTTAGGAAAAATGTTTGCCAGAGATAGCATTGGTTTGGTCCCCACAAAAATAGTAAAAGACATATATATATACAACACCAAGAGTGTGCTTAAAATAAAAAATTTTCTACCTCCCATTCCTTTTCATACCTGGTCTTCAATATCAAGGTTCTCACACTAAGTGTCTTATTTTATTGGTCCTTAAATTTATGCTTCAAAACATCACAGTGTCTGCACTTCGGCCATTACAAACTTGTGAACCAAGAACTAAAACGTTTAATAGTCTCAACTGGCCACTGTAAGGTACATATTTATGAAACACGAGAAGTCCATGTAGGTATCAGTAAGCAGTTGCCTTAAAACTAAGAAACTACGTGTGAGCACGCGTGATGTAATAAATTAAATGGATATATTTTTTACCAGAATGTACACGGATAATTTTGTTTGCAATGTATACCCTTTTCATATCGCATTTTAGCTATCAACATATTTTCCTAAATGTTGACACATTTGTAATGCCAACGTTGCTTTATAATTTAGTAATTGCAATTGCCTTTAATATATAGAAGAAACAAAGCCCATTTTTTTCTTTTTTTCCCTTGAATTTCTTTAATTCTCCATTTGCTTTCTAAAACTCAAGTTAGCCAATATAGAGGTTTAAAGCTGTCATATTTGCCAATATCATCAGCATGTTTGTGTGGAGGCTAAGGGTAAATGTAAGGGAGTTGGGATAGAGGGGTGACAGTGGTTAATCCAGATTTAGGGAGAAAGCTGTGGTGAGTGTTCAGTCCATTGTAGGGAGAGAACTTTCTGTTGAAACATGTACAGTCGAGATGCCTCTTCTATCTTTAGAACTGTCCAAAAAAACACTCCAGCATCAGAAGGGTGCCTTGAGGTGGCTCCAACCCTGAGATGAAATCATTCTACTTCAGTTTAATTCGTTAGTTTATTTTAGATGAAATTCAAGTGTCATGGATAAACTTAGCAGATGCTAACGTGGAAGCAGTAAGGCAAGGGAACTTTAAAAATAAAATTAAGGGATAAAATAATTTTAAATAAAACTTAATGCCTAGGCATTTATTATTACACAATAATTATATGTTGGTATTAGGTTTGAAACACCATGGCTGTGTAATTATTTCCTGGCGTCAATTTGGTTTTTTTCATTTCATTCATGTATATACATCGAATAGGTTGGAATAGTGAAGAACCAAGAAGGAAAGGGAATTAGGGCCCCTCTAATTTTTTTCTGTCATTCTTCATTTTAAACTTTATTTAGCTTTAAAATTAATAACTTTTTATAAATTACTAGTGTTTTTGAAATGGGAGGGGTCAGCTCTGACACATTCAAGGCATTTGAATTTGAACTTCAAGTAGAATTTTCAGTAATTGTATTCTTTTCCTAGTATTTTGAGGGCCACTGGGGAGAAACTTACTGACTTTTTCCTCTGTCAGATTGGTTTATTTTTAAAATTTTTTTTTGTTTGAGCATAGGAGATAGATGGAGGTTTTATAAGATTCTAATACCTCAGTAATGATAAAACTAATTTCTAAACTTCTGATTGTATTTTTGGATAAATACCAAAATTGAAAGGTTTCAAGCACCTATAACCATTGGATGATACATAATTTTTAAAAACTTGTATTTGTAAATCAGAGACTGAATTAACAGTCGTGTGTGTTAATCTCTTACAGGTTCTCAGTTATCTCAAAGGCTCATAATTTCTTTAGATTTATCTGCTGAATTGCATTTACCAAATATATTTACCTGTGTGTAGAGCCCTTGTATAAAAAAAAATTTATACAAAAAAATTGTGTAAGGGATGATACACAACACTTTTAGGATGCTGTGTGTGTTCATTATTTAATGATATGTTAAAATCATTTCACTTAAATGTATATTTTCCTTTTATGTTGAATGCTACAGTTATAAATGCAGAGTGTGCATGGTTCCAGTCTATGACTCTTACGAGACAGTGTTTCTTAATTTAAGTGCATAGCACTGTGCATAAGATTGATGTTATCTAAGAGACTGTAGTGAATACTAGGGACCACTGTACACGTAAATACCAATCATATAGCCTATTAGCAGAGAGAAAAATTCCTTTATAAATTTCTTGAATAAAAGCCTAACTGATCAAATCTTTAAGGGAAACCTTTCTTTTATAGAATGTCTGTTTAACTGTAATAACTTGAATGAGTATTGATATAGCTTAATATTTTAGTTAATGATTTCACCTAGTTAAGATTGAGGTGATAATGCATTTTGGATAATAGCATGCAATTGAAACGATTTTTCCCACAAAAAATCTTGGGCACATTACTTAAATTTCTCAATACATTTCTTTATCTGTAATCTGAAGTTGTTAAACTCAGTGGTACCTGATACTGCCTTCGCATCTTAACAGAATACATTGAATATTCTATACAGAAAATGCCATTCTTAGAAGAGTTCTATTGTATTTTATTTATATGACCTCTAGGGGGCACCAAAAGATCTAATTGCAGGCATTGCCTGGTAGATTCCAGCAGCTATTGATGTAGTTTTTACAATCTAACAGGTGTGTGGGGAAATGCGCTATCAGTTGAATAAAACCAAAATGGAGAAGGATGAGGCAGAGAAGGAGCACAGAGAGTACAGAGCAAAAACTAAAAGGGATCTTGAAATGAAAGATCAGGTAAGAGATGACAAGGGTAACTGCAGCAATTAAAGACCTAATTAAAGACGTAAGTTATTTATTTCTATTATATTGCTTCTAACAATGGAACAATCCAGTTTATACTATTAAAAGAATTTCATTTCTAGTTGCCTAAAATTATCACCTTTCACATGAAATGGTGAGAATACAGCCGCATGCATATAAAATCCCAATCTGACAGGTCATAAATAATACATTTGGATATGTGTATCTATTACTTACAAAAGTAAAAAAAAAAAAATGTTCTAATGCACAGTTTGAACCTAAAATATACGTACATAAAGTTCTTGAAAGATGCCAACTTGAATCCAATTTTAAGTGAAAAAGTTTAAAATTTGTAAGATGAGATGAGTTGATATGTAAATATGTCAATCAAATTGATTGTTGGCAGAGTGAAACCAGTTTTAACTAAGATAACCATGAATACGTTTGCCTAAATACAGGGAAATTAGAAATGTTAGGGGAAAATGCTGCTTACTTCAATCTCAGCTGAACAGATGTTTTATGTTATATCTTTGTTGAGATCGTGTATATACTCCAGTTTTAATTGTCGACATGGATAAAGTTTTTAGAGAGGCAATTCTAATAGACTCACTTAGGATTTTCTATTTTTATGTTACAGTACAGAACATTGGAGGCTCTCATTCTTTATATTCAGCAAAAGCAGATTGATAAATCTATTCCATTAAAATGAGTTCTCAGTGTCAATATTTTTTTAAAAAAACACCACAATTTAAAAGTAGGTAGCTCTTGGTAAATTTTTTCAAAACATATTTCTAGTTCAAGGCATTTTATTATACTTTCCAGCATATTTTCCCTTTCAACCCTGTCAACTTTCTATGCAGATGACACAGAGACAGTTGGGAAAAGTATTAAAAATGAAAGTGATAATGAAATTTAGTACAAAAAGTTTTTCAAGGCATAGCTGAAATCTCTGGCATTAAGTTAACATCTGAACGACCAAAATCAGATTCTGCTTTTGTGCCGCTATGTTCAGACTTTAATTTTCAGAATTTTCATTACTAACATGTACGGATAATGAAACTATTTCATGGCATCCAGTTGGGGGCGTGCCTGATAGTAGAATTGAAAATCCTCTCTGTCCTCGACTGAAGGACTAAGACTACCACACCAAACGGAACTTTCCTTTCCTTTCCTTTCCTTTCCTTTCCTTTCCTTTCCTTTCCT
>NW_024412436.1:9171469-9185376 GCF_014898765.1 Herpailurus yagouaroundi
CTTTCCTTTCCTTTCCTTTCCTTTCCTTTCCTTTCCTTTCCTTTCCTTTCTTTTCCTTTCCTGATGTATTATGACTTTTTTTTTTTTAAGGGTATCATCTTGGTTTGCTCACTAGCATTATTATATACTTTTGTAATAGTATTTTATAGCATCTGCCCAATATAACATCTTGGACTAACTGGAAAAACAAATAGGAAGAGTGTCTGAGTTATTTAAAATTACAGGATAATGTTCCAGAGAGAAAAAACACTATAGGAATAATAAGATTAGCATATCACTTGTAAATGAATAACGTGTAGAAGTGTCTGTAGTATTTGTCTTTCAGAGCTTATAGCTCTTGGCAATTAACCAGCAATGATGTGGAGGCTAAGGTTGCAGGATTTTAAAAGGAGCCGTTTCCATTTGTAAACCATTTCCTGCTACATAGTGAAACATTAGCAGTTTTCATAATGATTTCCAGTGTTTTTAGATAAAGATGTGCCTTCTCAGGAGGTCAGAGGGTTAGGAATAAAACCTTGGAATGGTTACAAGATGCTTGTGATGTGATGTGCTCGTTACCATTTTCTCTTGGACAGAATGTGAGGAAATCTTATAGGTACTCTTTGTAACTATTTTGTATCAAACAGACAGTTTCTGAAAAGAAAGGAGTGGTGTCTCATTCCGAGGATGATCTGGACGAGCAAAGCAGCAATTGTTCTTTGGTCTTTCAGCCATGACCTGACCTTCTGTCCGCAAGACCAAAGAGCTCCTTTGCTTGCCCACCATCTGCACTCAAGAGAGAAATTTACATTCAACTTTTAAAAGCTGGGCATGTCGAGCATTTATCTGAAATACTTATAATAATATAAAGTGTATTTAACTTTTAGAGTGTTACACATCACGCAATTGAGCATGACAAGAAGGCCATCTCTAGCTTCACAAACAAAGTGTTCCCTGTAATATAGTCATTTTAGTCATATTTTTGTTAATCTGGACTCTTGATACATTTTTAAAGTAGGTGGGAAACTGTGAGATTGGAATGTGGTAAGAACAAGAGCTTTTTTGATGTCTACAAAATAGGGCAAATGGTTGAGCACCAAAATCTTTTTCTTTGTGACCCGAGCCTTGACTCTGGCATAATTAGAAGGAAGGGTTAGGGGACTAACAATAGCGATCTCTTCCTCCCACTTTCTCCTTTTCTTCTTTATATTGTGTCAGGAACCCATGGGCGGATTATCCTTCCCATCAACTCCTTTGTATCACATCAGCATAGAGCGGCCCTGCCAGCCCGAGAGGACGCTTCTTGAACTAAAAAAAAAAAAAAAAAAAAAAAAAGACATTTGGTTTGGAGGAGAATGAAAAATCTGTATACCCTGATTTTTATTACAAATTTTTTGTAAGCAACAGGTACACATACACACACACACACACACACACACACACACACACACTCCATTACTGGAATTTAAAAACATACAAAGAGAATGTCAGTATGAACTCCCACATCTCCATCACCTAGGCTCACCATTTTGCCAATTCTATTCCATCGATCTCGTGGGTTTTTTTTCCTCTCTTCCTCCTTCGTCTTTTTTGTCGCCTTTGTCGTCTGTTTCTTCCTCTTCTCTCCCGAATTCTGTCTTCTTCCCCCGTCGCCCCTTTTGCTGAAGTATTTGAGGCAGATCTCAGACATGATGTTATTTCACTCATGAACCCCTCAGTGTGCATCTATGAAGGATATTTTTTTTCATAACCACCAGGTCGTCATCACACATGACAATACCAACAATAATTCTTTAATATCTGATAATGCCAAGCCCATATTCACACTCCTCTGACCATCTTAACAACGTCTGTTTTATGGCTGGTTTTTTTTTTTTTTTAATGTGATTGCTTTTATTTATTTTATTTTTTTTTTAATTTTTTTTTCAACGTTTATTTATTTGTGGGACAGAGAGACAGAGCATGAACGGGGGAGGGGCAGAAAGAGAGGGAGACACAGAATCGGAAACAGGCTCCAGGCTCTGAGCCATCAGCCCAGAGCCCGATGCGGGGCTCGATGCGGGGCTCGAACTCACGGACCGCGAGATCGCGACCTGGCTGAAGTCGGACGCTTAACCGACTGCGCCACCCAGGCGCCCCATATGGCTGTTTTTTTTAGAACCAGACAGACAGGAGCATTTTTGTGTGTCAGAATGTTATGGTTTGATCTTCTTTAACAGGAGATAAAGGGATATCTCAGCAAAATTTCAACTTTCTTTATCTGTTGTTGTCTCATTGAATTTCACACATATATTTTGATTGTGCTCTGAATTTATAAGGTGCGTCAGCATCATTCTAAAGAAATATGAATTAATCCTAGAGCCAACTGTCTGAAGGAAAAGGGCTACCATGTTGCAACCCCAATAGTCATATCCTGAAGTGAACCCTGTAGAGTCTGAAAGACAAATTTTGTAATTAATTCAGTCTTACGTTTAAGATTCGGGAGTGTAACTGGAAGCCCATTACAAAGGTTATGGCCGATGAAGTAGTGAAAGTTTCTTTGTCACCTTCCATTCTGGTAGATGAATCTCCGAAGGTGATTCTTCAGAGCTAAAAGGTTTGACCAGGGCATAGTATAAACAGAAAATGCAGTAATTTCAAATGCAGGGGAAAAGTGATGTTTTAAAGGTATTAAAATATAAAAATTTTCCTTTCTTTTATAGCCTTTCTCTCTCCCCCTGTCCCTTTCTCTCTCCCTCTCTCTCTCTCTCTCTCTCTCTCTCTCTTTTTTTCGCCCAGTTATGGTGTTTTCTATTTGCTGTTTAACTTCGGATGACCTCCAGCACAGGGCTCCCCAGGGTGGGGGGTGGGGTGAGCAGAGGGGAGACCTACCTGGTAGCTGGATCAGGGTAAGCAGAGGCTGTATATTGAGGCCACTGGGTGTTGTCGGAGGCAGGGATGTAGCCACCTCTGTGTCCTGCCCTGTGATGTCAGGGGCACACACCCTCAACCCCATCTTCTCCAGGTTCAAATCTGGGCTCCTGTCAGAGGCAGAGCATGACAGCAGTACACGACCCCACCCCCACACCACCCCCATGACCTGATTCCACCCGAGACACAGGGCAGGATAACACAGCTCGGGCCAGACGAGGGAACTGCAGGGGAACAGGTGTCTGAGGACCGTCTCGGGGCTGTTGTGAGGCAGTGAAGGGACAAGACCGCGGACCCGAGCAGCAGCGCCACTGCCTCCTCAGACTTTCCTGACAAAACACAAGTGCCAATATATAGTCATGAAGAAGTTCGAGAGGTCGACCACAGAGTGCTAAACGGCAGGCTTCTCAACACGGGGCCCCATCTGCCTGCACCTATCACACACCCGTGATGGAGCCAAGGCAGTGGGAAGAGGCAGGCAGAGGTGTGGTGTGCTGCTGCATGTATGTGCACTCCCACTGACACACGCAGACGTGGAGGAGTGTGTAACACGCCCGTGGGCCCCGTACCCATAACCGACAGCTCATGGGCCGAATCGACCGACTGTCTGTTTTGACAAATAGTTGTGTTAGAACACGGCCACATCCATTCATTCTCTATTGTCGACGGCTGCTTTCCTGCTACACAGAGTTGAGTTGTGGCGGAGACACTCGAGCCCACAGAGACTGAAACATTTA
Source organism: Herpailurus yagouaroundi (assembly GCF_014898765.1). Lineage (NCBI taxonomy): Eukaryota > Metazoa > Chordata > Mammalia > Carnivora > Felidae > Herpailurus > Herpailurus yagouaroundi. The sequence continues at coordinate 9,175,096 of NW_024412436.1, forward strand.
CTCTCTGAGCCCTTATGGACCAAGTCGGCCAGCCCCGGCCCTGGGTATAGAAATAGAACTGTATGTCTTCGGGTTCTCATGCCTTACTAAACAGTGGAGCTTGGGTTCAAACACTCCTTAATCTTCGATGATAACTTAATGGTTTTAGAGTATTTCTCAGTGCAGCACGTGGCCTTTTCCGTGGCCTCTTCGTCATCTCACGGCCTTGCCAAATGAGTGTGTGACTGCTTATGGTGTCATCATCTTAGTGGTGGCACATGGTGTAATAATGGCTTAGGTGAGAGTATAAATATAAAAGTTGCTTTGCAGCACAATTTCTTTTAGGTTGGTACAGATTTTTTCAGATAAGACTTTTTTTTTTCCCCCACCAGTATTGCATAAGTTATAACTTTGGAGTTGTAGCTACAACTGAGCAGGAGGTGTTGAAGTTCAAAATTACTTGAGTGGGGTAATGAAAACAAATATTTTAGGGTAGGGCACATATAAAAAAGAAATAGATCAGAAAATTTTGGCTAGAAAAATTGGGTCAAACAAGAATTTGAACTCCTATCTACAGCAGTATGATTCAGCACTTTAGTACTGACGTCATAGGTGGACTGTTTCAGTGGAGGAATTATTTCTGAAGTACAGTTGACTTATTTAAATTGTTGCAAGACGTGCATCTGTTCTGTATGGCTTTGTGTAAAGATGAGAAGAAGCCTTCAAAGTCCTAAAAGGAGGTCCTACTGAAGGGCAGAGAAATAAAGACAATGAAGAAAAGTTGAAGAATTACACCTTTTTATTTCGAGAAGTCTAAATCTTCGCTACCTTCACGGACTAGACAGATTCTTTCAGGGAGGAAGCTTAACACCTGTTTAAATGCCTTGATCCTCAATATGGAAAGAATAAGAAGAAAGCTATTTAATCACAGCAACTGGAAATCACAATAGCCTGAAATAAGAACTTTCTGACAGTAAGATGATTGCAGTAGATTGCAGCAACAGGCAATGGAACTTTCTTCCCTGAAACTGCCAGTTTCAAACAATAAGAACAATATGCTGAAAACCCAGCAAATGGACCTCCGAGGTCCACTGTCTTCTACTGGATTGTGGGAGCATCCTCAGAATATTTCACTCCGATCTGTTCAAGTGGCTAGTAGTGGTATTTGTCTTTTCTGCTTGTAATTTAGCACCTACAGATTAAAGCGAAATCCTCCTCAGCTCTGTTCTCTGCTTTGTGTCTGTAATGCCATGTGATCTCGTCGGAAGGCTTTGGGGGAGTATACTGAGATAATGGATAGCTTCTGGAGAGCTAGACTTGAGAGACTTTCCAACTACCACCTGCAGTCTCACTTCTGCCTCTGAAAGCTGACTGGGAGAGGGGCCACTTGGGCATGCCGTTAGCACATGTAATCACTCGGTCCTGGTGATGACAGAGCTGCTCTCCAGTGTTCTTCACACCCTCTTCCAGCGCTGGAGGCTCAGCGCGTCCCTCTCCCTGCTCCTCACTCAGGCAGCAGCCGCGTGCGAGGGCTTGGCCTACCCAGGCCGGTGCAGGAGGCACCGAGGGGGTGCTAGCTGGAAGACCCAGGTCCTGCCCTGAGGGAGTTTATATTCTAGTTGAGGAGATGGGGTACACATTTGAACATGCCTACAAAAACCTTGCAAAGCAGCATATCGACAAGTGCAAATTAATGTAGTGTGAACTTCATGCTGGCTACAGCCCATGCGAGGCAGAATCTGGTTCCATGTGTGTGATGCAATAAAGCTTTTTTTTCTAGCATCTTCCCTAAGTACGCCCTAAAGCATTGTTCAGATAAATTTGTGTTCTTATCACAGCCTAACCAAGAATTGTGAGAAAATTCTTCAGCCCGGCGTATGTCTAATAAATCAGCCTCTTTTGTTCTTGCGCCGTGCGCTGCTTGAATGGGACAAATGGGATCGTGTAAATAAAAATAAAATTCATTTAATAAAAGATTATTGAACTTCTGTTTTTTCTAAAACACCATGCAAAGTTAATTTCTTCATTTTAAACCGTAATTGTGTCGGTAAAATTACAAAATGAGCAGTTAAAAAGTAAGGTTTTTTTTGTTTTGTTTTGTTTTGTTTTGTTTTTTTTGCACAGAACAGTTTCCAAATCAATCCAGTGAATAATACCAAGTTGGAGATTATTGGGGCATTCATCATTTGATAACTCTGTTAATATTTTGGGCAGTACTTGTTTACCCCATTCATGAAAACCCAGTGGAAATTTATACGCTCAAAAAAGAGTCCTTTGATTCTCCAAGAGACATGGTAATGCTATTCACCATAATGATGTATTTTTTAAAAATCAAATGTGTAAGCAGAAACAATATATCTGAAGATAGCAACTTAGGGCTGTTCAGAGATAAGGGTACAAAGAGGATAGAAAACAAGCCAGTTTAGAAAGCATATGCCTTGTGGGGTAAACATTTAGAAATAAATGTCTTTGGATAGGAATATAAAACTGTAAGTGAACTCGAGGAATTTTTGCTGTATTTTCAGATTCACTGGATATACGTATTTTGGTCCTTAAAAAACTTTCCCCATGCTTCTTTTGACTTTAAAGGTTGGACCCACAGACCAACCTGCCGCTCTTGGAGACCATCGTCTTGGGTACCAAGTCCGCAATAGGGGTAGCTACCAGATGGCCAGCAGCGTTTTGTGTGGCCACACTGGCCAGCAAGCTGGGAAGCGTTAGACATAGGGCAGCTACGTGTGCTTTTTCTTTTTTTACAGTCCAGAAATATTAGTACTGATACCCAGTGTAAATATTACTCATTACTACAGATGTACAACTTTTAAAACAATATTATATAAACATAAGCACATTCACAGAAGCCAATAATTCCATCACCCAATAGAGCAAATTGTTTTCATTTTTCTGTTTTACCTTTTACTTTTGTCCATATGCATATATGGTATTTGCAAATAGCAAACATGCTACTTGGTAGAAATCTGGTTTTTGCTTATTTCACTTAACTATATCTCCAGCATTTTTATGTGTTACTTCCTCTTCTTCATAGTGATCACTTCAATATGGCCATGTACCTGTACTTTTAAAGGAAAGAATAGTAAGTCAGGTTTGGGGGCGCCTGGGTGGCTCAGTCTGTTAACTGTCCAGCTTCAGCTCAGGTCATGATCTTCCGGTCGGTGAGTTCAAGCGCCGCATCGGGCTCTGTGCTGACAGCTCAGAGCATGGAGCCTGTTTCAGATTCTGTTTCTCTCCCTCTCTCCCTCTCTCTCTCTCTTTCCCCTTCCCCCACTCATACTCTCTGTCTCTCTCTCTCAAAAATAAACAAACATTAAAAAAAAGTCGGATTTGGAATAGAACAAACGCTGTTACAAATTTAGAATTTTTTGCCCTAAACTTCACTTGTTGCTTTAATTCAGCAACCATATATGGCATGCACTGTGCCGGGCTGGAGCGCACTTCTGTTTTTTGGTTCTTAGAGAAGGGAAGATATAAGGCAGGTATGCAAATAACTATATGTCAGAGAGGTCCTAGTATCTATAATTAGCAAACTACACAGGGGGATGGGGATTTAGAAGAGGGAGAGATGGCATCCTTAAAGGATGGGTAGGACGTTGCCCATTAGAGATGAGAGAGGAAGGCATTTTGGTTGGAAGATCCAGTGTGACAGCTTGAGCAAAGGAATGGGAACGGTGGGGTGGGCTGTGGAAAAGGAAGATGCATTCAAGGAACATATGTGTCTTTTGATTCCATAGCATGCTTGCATAACTGACCCCAACATCTCCAGTGCCATAGAAAATAGGCTTCTTTCTGTAAGGTTCAGAATCCCAGTACAGTTCCCTATTATATAATATACTGCACGCCCTGCAGTCAGGCACAGAAGTCATGTTATATTTGGGGAATATTTGCATTGGTTTTTTGTTTCCTTTGTCGTGCTTTCTACGTAAGAAAATAATTTCAAGATTTTCAAATTTCAGATAGCATGCAATAAAATGTCATTTTATAAATAATGTTAGAATCAAGTAGGATTAGTTTTTTTAAAAAATAAAGAATTCACAGTTCCCTTAATGATTTGTAGAAGGTATCTTCAAATGATGGAAGATATCTTCAAATGACGGGGTCCTACTCGACCTTCGGACTGTGAGTCCAAAGACTTGACTTCTTGATTTGGCTTTTCGGCTAACTTCCTGAGCAAACCTCTCAGAGCCTCACCTTCCTTCCCAGTGAAGTGAGAAGCTTGGAGAAGTGATAGCTAAGGTTTTCTCTAACTCAGAATTCCTCCGTTTCCAGAAACACAGGAGATATTTCTCTGCCTCTCTTAATTATGAACTAAGTATTAATAAAATCAGTATAAATCGCATGGAGTTTCAAGTGTCATTTCAAATATTCCAGTTATTCAGCTGATCTGATAAAAATGAAGTTTTACTGTCACCAATTTTAGATCATATTTTTTCATTATGATTAATAATAGGACAATAAAATGTCTAGCCTTTTAAACAGTTGAATTTAATTACAAGACAGACTTTAATTTGCAATAAGGATTAAAGCCCTACTCTGAATTAAGAATGAAGTTCTATTGGATACATTTCAGGCAACAGCACACTGTCCAAGGAAGTATTTTATTTTATTTTTTAAAAAAAATTTTTTTTTCAACGTTTATTTATTTTTGGGACAGAGAGAGACAGAGCATGAATGGGGGAGGGGCAGAGAGAGAGGGAGACACAGAATCGGAAACAGGCTCCAGGCTCTGAGCCATCAGCCCAGAGCCCGACGCGGGGCTCGAACTCCCGGACCGCGAGATCGTGACCTGGCTGAAGTCGGACGCTTAACCGACTGCGCCACCCAGGCGCCCCCCAAGGAAGTATTTTAGAGGAGTAGCCTGCTTTCCTGAAAATGGAATGAAATATCCTCAGCTGGAGTTCCCGTGTGAACTCTCGATCCCCAGGATGACAAGGGTGTATTCCTGTTGGAGAATTATGATCCTAATAGCTAATGCTTTCCCTTAACACTTCCACTTGGTGCTCTAACTAAATGTAGTCCAGGAATGAAATGTGTGGCAGTTCTGGACCTAGGTGACCTATTATATGATCATGTTCAATTTCTGTATTTTGATTTTTTTGTTAATCATCTGAATTAAAAAAATAAAAAAAATACTTTTTTAAATTCTCTTAGAGATTTCATGTATCCCTGGAATGTTTCCTGGGCCCTCATTGGAGTCCGGTGTAAGAGACCGCCCCAGGCGGAGGTTATAGATATAACTCTGCAGTTTCTAGATGTAACTGACTGTTAGTAAGTTGCAACATGTCTAGATTCTCCCATTATTCTTGTTAACAGATTGTCAAAGTACTTTAACCCTTTTTTGGTGTTAACATCTGTAGTTAGGTGGATCAGTTATGTAGTCACATTTAGTTTTTAGGGAAAAGACAAGAGAGCGGCAGTGTCCTTATTTCTTGCCTGCCTACAGCCTTCCTCATGAGGAATGAGAAATTGTTCTTTGTATCACATCTCTCTACTTACAACCGAAGTTCTGATGATCATTCCATATCTGCTCTGCCTCTCTCCATGGTAATAAGTCATGCACCTGATAGCATCAGCCTGGCTTTGGAAATCATGAATCAAGCTGTGGTTGAAAGTTCCCACTGAAGTGCAGTAGAGTGCTCCTGTTTTCTTAGAGTGGCAGCTAGGGGAAAAAGAGAAGTAAATGCTTCTGGGGACACCTTAAGAAGACGGACTGAAAAGAACTGTTCCACTTGAAAGTTTGTCTCTTCATTGCGAGTACCGCCTTTTCTTTTGGATCCTTCTTTCACTTGCTCAGAATTTTACATAGAAACCTGAATTCACTCATAGTGAGAGATAATTGTCATCCCAATTTGAATTAGAAACTTTAGGGTATCATGTTCAAGTTGCCTCCCCACTGAAATTTATCATAGAACTATAGGACCAGGTCAGTGTTCCTTTCCTAAGTTACTGAAGGTCCACTCTCTGTATAGTGATTGAAGCCATACAAGGGTTTGTATAGCAAGAACCAGATATGTTTTAATCGAAAGGTGGAGTTAAGATAATGGATCAAATATCTATTTATGTCTATATTTAATTTTTAAAAAAAATTTTTTTAACGTTTATTTATTTTTGAGACAGAGAGAGACAGAGCATGAACGGGGGAGGGGCAGAGAGAGAGGGAGACACAGAATCGGAAGCAGACTCCAGGCTCTGAGCCATCAGCCCAGAGCCCGATGTGGGGCTCAAACTCACGGACCGCGAGATCCTGACCTGAGCTGAAGTCGGACGCCCAACCGACTGAGCCACCCAGGCGCCCCTGTCTATATTTTAAAATCTATGAGTGGATATTGATCTTTGTATGTATCTTGCTAACATGTCATACAAGAAGTATGACTAGCTGATGATGACAACCAGTCTTAAGTCTCTAAATGCTGAATTTAGGATACCTTAGACTTACCTCATCAGCTGGAAGAGAGAGTAGGCCTTCTCAACCACAGCTTGATTCATGATTTCCAAAGCCAGGCTGATGCTATCAGGTGCATGACTTATTACCATGGAGAGAGGCAGAGCAGAGATGGAATGATCATCAGAACTTCGGTTGTAAGTAGAGAGATGTGATACAAAGAACAATTTCCCATTCCTCATGAGGAAGTCTGGAAGAGAAGAGAGGACCCTCTGAGAGTTGTCTCAGTTATAAAAACAATAAGAGAGGGGCGCCTGGGGGCTCAGCTGGTTAAGCATCCGACTTTAGCCTAGGTCATATCTCACTGTTCCCAAGTTCGAGCCCCACGTAGGGCTCTGTGTTGACAGCTTAGAGCCTGGACCCTGTTTTGGATTCTGTGTCTCCCTCTCTCTCTGCCCTTCCCCCACTCATACTCTGTCTCTCTATAAAAAATAAATCAACATTTAAAAAATAATTTAAAAAAGAGAGAAAAGAAGAGTAGAGGGAAAGGGAGGAAAAAGGAGGAGGAAATGAAAAAGATTTTAGAAAGCATTCTATAGACATTTACACTAAGAATAACTGGGCTTTCCATTAGACTCTAACTCAGGAAAGGCAAACATGACCACAGATCCATCCATTATGTTCCATCAGCAGTTTCAGGAGGGATCCATAATAATAGATTTTTTAAAACTAGAATTGCTATTATAACCACCTTCTCCCCACTTCCTCTCCCCTAAATCATTACTGGTTGTTGAGAGTAATTCCATATGGCATGGCATTTTTCAGAAGATGCTTTTTAATCACATAGCAATAAAATTGATGGAGGTGATTTTTTTCATTACCTCCCTCGTTTCATTGGCCACATATGAAAAACCAGAGTTGGAGGGCCTCAGGTCATAAGGAGCAATGGCTTCATGGGCACTGAGAGCCAGAAAGTGTTTAATGACTTAAGCTGTCCCCTTCATGTTGTAGAGGTTTAGACTGCAGGGGAGCACAGAATGATTATCTCACTTTTATGCACTACTTTGTTTAATATTACTGATAAACTATTATATGTCACTCACAAATAGTCACTGGGGTTGCAGTAGGATATATTTAAATAAACTATGTGTATTGCTCATACAACTCTTCTGGTCTGGTGAGGAGGTGAAATGTGACAAGGTGGGGACTCAGTGCAAGGGGTGGCATCCCCTGGTGGGAGAGAGTTTGAAAAGATTCTACTCAACAGCCAATTCTCCACATGGATGATAAGAAAAATCAATGGGGGAAAGAGTAGTTTTTCAACAAATGGTGCTGGGCAACCTGGATATCCACATGTCAAAGAATGAACTTGGGCTGCTACCTTGTGCCATATTCCAAAATTAACTCAAAGTGAAGACGTAAATGTAAGAGCTAAACTTCTAAAACTTTTGGAAGGAAACATAGGCCTAAATCTCTGTGACCTTGGACTAGACAGTGGTTTCTTCGTTATGACACCAAAGGCACAGGCAACAAAAGAAAAAGAATAAATCAAGCATCATCCAAATTGGAAATGTTTGCGCTTCAAAGGTCGTCATCCAGAAGGTGGAAAGGCAATCCCCACAAAGAGAGAACATGAAGCATGCGTACAATTTAATAAAAAGACAACCCAATTTAAAAATGGGCGAAGAACCTTAGTAGATATTTCTCCAAAGAAGACAGGCAAATGGCAGAAGAAGTTTGTGCACAGTCGCTCATCATCATTAGCTGTGAGAGAAATGCAAATCCAAATCAAGATAAGAACTACTTTCCACCTACTAGAACGACTGTAACCAAAAAGACAGATAATAACAAGTGTTGGCGAAGATGTGGAGAAATCAGAGCCTCGTGCATTGCTACTAAGATTGTAAAGTGGTGCATCTGCTTTGGGGAAAAGTCTGGCAGTTTCTCCAAAGGTTCAACATGGAGTTACCGTGCAACCCAGCATTTCCACTACTACGTGTATACCTGAGAGAAAGGACACACGTCTCCACAAAACTGTGTTCCTGCATGTTCATTGCAGCATTATTCATAATAGCCCCAAATGGCAACAACTTCAGTGTTCATCAACTAGTGATGTAATTATATCTATTTCTATATACTGGCAGTAAAAATGAAAGGAGTATTGATGCATTCTATAACATGGTCAAACCTTGAAGGAAGTATGCTAAGTGAAACAAGCCTGTCACAAAACGACTTATTGTATGACTCCATTTATGGGAAATGTCCAGAATAAGCTAATCTTTAGAGACAGAAAGATTAGCGGTTGCTTGGGGCTGAGGAGGTTGGGGGCAAATGGGGACTCCTGCTAATGAGTATGGGGTTCCTTTTGGGGGCAATACAGTGTTCTAAAATCAACTGATGTGATGGTTGCACAACTCTGTGAATGTGCTAAGACATGTTCAGTTGCACACTTGAATGAGAGAATTATATGTGAATTATGTCAACAGAGCTGTTGCTTAAAAAAATATTCCTACCACAGGGGCACCTGGGTGGCTCAGTCAGTTAAGCGTCTGACTCTTGGTTTCAGCTCAGGTCACGATCTCAACTTCGAGGTCACAACTCAAGTTCGAGCCCCACATTGGGCTCCGCACTGGCAGTGTGGAACCTGCTTGGGCTTCTCTTTTTCTCCCTGTCTCTGCCCCATCCTCACTCACTCTCTCTGTCTCTGTCTCTCTCTCAAAAATAGATAAATAAACATTAAAAAAAGAATCCTACCCTAGATGTCCTATTTCAGCCTAGTCTGGAGGGGAACAAGAGTAGGAAGGAAAGGCCATTCAGGTAAAAGGGACAGAATAAGTAGAGACACTGATCCGTATATATCTGGAGGACAAAAGGAGGCTCCAGAGGTGAGGACGGAAGACTGAGCCCCAGAAAACTGTAGTCTCTTGCCAGAAATATCTGTGAATCACTTGACGTCAGAGTCTGTATCTTGTTCTGCATCCCCAGTATCCAGCACAGAGAAGGCTTACCAAAAGTTGTATCTGTCAGTTGCACAAGTGAGTAAATGAATGCACAGGTGAGCTGAAGAATGAACTTTAAATACTCAGTAATAGGGGCGCCTGGTGGCTCAGTCTGTTAAGCGTCCAACTTTCGGCTCAGGTCATGATCTCACAGTTTGTGAGTTCAAGCCCCACGTTGGGCTCTGTGCTGACAGCTCAGAGCCTGGAGCCTGCTTGGGATTCTGTGTTTCCCTCCCTCTCTCTTCCCCTCCCCTGCTCATGCTCTGTCTGTCTCTGTCTCTCAAAAATAAGAAAAACATTTAAAAGAAAATACTCGGTAATAGTGCCTCAACTAAACGACACCTCCTCTAACTCCTAGTACATGTTTGTTGTGCTAGAGCAGACAAAAAGTGTTAGAGTCAAGAGGAAAGGAACTTCCTTTATAGTCACATTTCCATTTTAGCAGTTCATTAACTTGATTAAAACATTTGATCAGTCTTTTTGTATTTTGCCACTCTCGTAAGAGCGACATGGTATCTCACTGTGGTTTTAATTTGCATTTCCCTAATGATTGATGATACTGACCATCTTTTTGGGTGCCTGCTTGCCATTCATATACTTTCATCAGTTGCAACGATCCCTGCAGGTTCAAGATGCCATTGTCTTCACTGGTGTTACTGCAATCATGTCCTGACTGATTTCTCTTCCCCAGTTTCTCCCCATCTAGTCCCTTTGCAACCAGAGGGACCCTGTGAAAACTGTGTTAGGTCTTGTCACTCTTCTGATTACAACCATCCATTGGTTCCCTATCTCAGTCATGGTGAAAGGCAGAGTGCTTACAGTGATCTACAAGGGGAAGGTGCTGCACAGTCTGGCTCTCCTGTTACCTCTCCATATTCATCTCCTACTCCATGTTCCCTGCCCCCC